>NC_063161.1:67656266-67738766 GCF_023159225.1 Perognathus longimembris pacificus
AACTGTACAACTGGTGGGGGAGGGAATTGGGGAGGGAGGAAGGTGGTAGAAAAATGAGGGAAGAGGGGCTGGGGATATAGCCTAGTGGCAAGAGTGCCTGCCTCGGATACACGAGGCCCTAGGTTCGATTCCCCAGCACCACATATGCAGAAAACGGCCAGAAGCGGCGCTGTGGCTCAAGTGGCAGAGTGCTAGCCTTGAGCGGGAAGAAGCCAGGGACAGTGCTCAGGCCCTGAGTCCAAGGCCCAGGACTGGCAAAAAAAAAAAAAAAATGAGGGAAGAGGTAACAAGTTTGATAAGAAATGTATTCACTGCCTTATGTATGAAACTGTAACCCCTCTGTACATTACATTGACAATAAAAAAAAATAACACCCAGGAATTCAGCAAGAGCAACGACAACAAAAGATAGGGGTGACGCTGTTTTAAAAAATTTAAGCAGGCTGCTGTGACTGTTGAACTAGGAGCTTGCAAACAGATAGAACAAATAATTCTGGCCGGCTTCATTCTGTTGTAGGTGTAATTTTTTATATATATATTTTTATTTTTTTGCCAGTCCTGGGCCTTGGACTCAGAGACTGAGCACTGTCCTAACTTCTTTTTGCTCAAGGCTAGCACTCTGCCACTTGAGCCACAGTGCCACTTCTGGCCGTTTTCTATATATGTGGTGCTGGGGAATTGAACCCAGGGCTTCATGTATACGAGGCAAGCACTCTTGCCACTAGGCCATATTCCTAGCCCATGTAGGTGTAATTTGAATCAAACTATTTCAGGAGCCTATTAACCAATATCTATATATAGATATATGTATACATACATATATTGAAACAAAAACAGACATTGCAAGTCACAAAACAGGTTACATATGTATTTTTCTATTTCCTTTTTATTTTCTTTCTTTCTTTCATTCTTTCTTTCTTTCCCTCCCTCCCTCCCTCCCTCCTTCCCTCCCTCCCTCTCTCCCTCCTTTTCCCTTCCCTTTCCTCCCTCTCTCCCTCCCTTCCTTCTTCCCTCCCTCCCTTCCTCCCTCCCTTCCTTTCTCTCTCTCTCTCTCTTTCTTTCTTTCTTTCTTTCCTTCCTTTTTCTTTCTTTCTTTTCTTTTATTTCCTTTCCTTTTCTTTTCTTCCTTCTTTCTTTTTTTCGGTCAGTTGTGGGGCTTGAACTCTGGGCCTGGGCACTGTCCCTGAGCTCTTCAGCTCAAGGCTAGTGCCACTTTGCACCACAGTGCCACTTCATTTTTTTGGTGATTTAATGGAGACAAGAGTCTCACAGACTTTCTTGCCTAGGCTAGCTTTGAACTGTGATCCTCAGATATCAGCCTCCTGAGTAGCTAGGATTACAGGTGTGAGGCACCTGTGCCCAGACTTTTCTATTTTCTTATACCTTAAATCAGGAAATTAAAAGCCAGAGACACAAGTGTTAGTTAATATTTTCTTCAAGAAATAATATCCAAAATATATCACTGTAGTATGTTTTAGTGGAAAAAAAAGACGATATGCTATTGATCTTCTATAATTCTGTATTCTTATTTTAGGATTACAATTCTGTACTCCATTTGGTAAGTATTTTGCAATTATAGCACATCTCCAATTGTTAAACTCACATTTTTTCTCTTGTCTAACTATACAGTATTAAGAATCTTTTCTTGTTTTCTATAGTTTTTACTATTTTCTCAGTATTCAATCATGGCATTTTAATGTTCAAACAAGAAAATTTTCTATTGCTGGTACAGTTTAGTACATTTTGAAAATGCAACTGACTGTACAGTGAATGTACCAGCATAAAACATTAAATTATTAATTCCACATATACAAAACTGCGATGTAAAAGATTTATATAAAAATGAAAATATGTTATGGAATCAAGGTATTACCATATTATAAATTACTATTAGTGCTATCATATAGTAATATGAAGTGATCACATTGCTGCACATCTTTCTTGGTACAGGATTTACTCCTTGTAATGATCCTCACCTGGGCCCCTTTTCTGGAATCGATGGACTCTTAGACATCCCTAGATGGGGGCCACCTCCCAGCAATCTCTGCTCTGTCTGGCCTATGGTTACCCCTTTTTCCTGCCACCCCATTATAATTACACTCTCATGCCCCAAAGTGTCTTTTGGAGGCTGGTAGCCCCAGTCTTTAGATGGCAATGGTCTCAAATGCATCCTTTGCCTCAGTCTTGTAGAAGAAAGGGAGGCAGGGCCCCTGACCCAAGCCTGCGGGTTCTTGGTGGGGCTACATGGTAGGCAGCAGCCACACAGAAGGCTCTGCAGTGGGGTTCTCCAGGGGCCCAGACACCCCAGCCTCTGCAGGGACAGGCCCCACCTTTTCTTTAAGATGCATGTCTTTGAACTCTTGCTGCTCCTGCACAACTTCCATCGTCAGGAGGCCAGAGAGGTGTGAGGGAACCTCGGCAGCAGGGGCCTGGGCAGCTGCCAGCACTGCATCCTGGCACTCCGTGCCCTCCCCTGCAAGGCGCAGCAGCAGCTCCTTCAGCTCCTTCATCTTCCTCCTCTTCTCCTTCGACAGCTGGCTGACACATTCGTCTTTCTCCTGACACAGCTTCTCCAGGACGTCCATCTGTTCTTTGTAGAACACGATGGTCTCTTCGATTGCAGCCATGTGTTGGGACAGCTGGCTGCAGCGATGTTGCAGGTCATCCACTGGACTCTGGGCGTCCACTTTGTCGGCCAGGTCTTCGGGGAAGCAGATGTGCAGCTTCCTCTTAGGCGCCTGTGTCTCCTGCTTCCTCCTGCCCAACAGGCCATGGAGCCAGTGCTTGGGGAAGGAGGTCTGGCGCTCCAGCTTTCTCTGGCACTGGGCTGCCAGCTGGCTCAGGCACCCACAGCGCGCCTGCTGCTCCTGCAGCTGCCGGCTGAGCCTCGCCTTCTTGCACTCTGCAATGGACAGTGCTTCCATGTAAAAATCCCACATGCTTTCTGGATTGTCCACGTCCTCTGGGACAGTCCCAGCGGGGGGAGTCGCCTCCTCACCCTTGTCTCCTTCTTGGCTTAGGCCTTCACCCTCCCTCGGGAAAGCCATGGCGCTCAGCTGGGCCCGCAGCTGAGCATTCTCGCGTCTTGTGGCTTCCAGACACTTCAGAGTGTTCTGGAACTTCTCCCTTTCTATCTGGGCCAGCAACTCGTGCTGCACCTGCTCCTGCTTCAGCTGCTCCAGCAGATTGCTCTGTCTCAGCAGGTGCTGCTTCAGGGCCTCCTTCTCAGAGATCAGCTGCTGGCAGGAGGCCCTGTGCTGTTCACGGGTGGCTATGACCTCCTGCACCTGGGCCAGGTACTTGTCACGCAGATCCTGCAGGTCCTCAGCTGCTTGGCTCTCCAGCTCAGCCATCTCTTTGCCTTCTGCCACCTTTCCCTCCAGCTTCTCCAGCTTCTCCTGCAGGCTTGTCTTCTCTTGCTGCTCTGAGAGCAGGAGGCTGGCCAGCTCCTCCTTCTCAGCGCTCAGCCTCTGCACGGCATCCTGCAGCTGGGCCAGCTTGTCTTTCAGCTGTTGGTTGCACACCAGCGTGCGCCTCTTGGTCTCCTGTTCCTTCTCCAACATCTCGAGGATCTTCAGCCGAACCTCGGCATGCTGGTCCCATTCCTCGGCCTTCTTCTCCATGATCCACAGCCGCTGCCACTGCTCCAGGTTCTGGAGGCAGAGGCTCTGGTTCTCCTTCAGCTGCATGTGCAGTTGCTCCTCCAGGCTCTTGAGCTCCTTCTGCAACTGCAGGGCCTGGGCCTGCAGCTGCTGCTCAGCCTCAGATGGCCCTGTGGGGGGCTGCGGGGGCTGCAGCTCTGCCAGCTGCGCTCTCAGCTCCACCAGGTTGTTCTCTAGCTCCCACACTTGCCTCTCCCCCTGCTCTTTCTCTTCTCTCAGCTGGCTCACCTGCTCTGAGAGCTGCTGTGCCTTCTTCCCCGCAGAGCTCTCCACCCTCAGCTCCTCCGCAAAGGTATCTCTCTCTCTACCTTTAATGCTGTCACCAACTCTTTCATGTGGTTTAGTTGTCTTTCCAACTCCTCTTGCTCCCCTAGTGCCTCTTGGCACTCGTGGATTTGGATCTTCAGGTCAGCTTTCTGTGTCAGGAGCACTTCCAGCTTCTCGTGCAGCTGGGTGTTCGCGTCCTCCAGGTCTTCATAGCTTCTGGCCTTTTCCTGGAGCTGCAGCTGCACGCGGTTCGGGACTTTCATGAGCTCTATGTTGTTGTTCTCGGTCTCCTCCTGCCTGGTGGACACCGCAGACAACTGGAGCTCGAGCTCTGTCAGTGGCTGCTGTGCGGCCTGCAGGCGGCTGGTGAGAGCCTCCTGCTCCAGGGAGCTTTCATTGGCCACCTGCTGCCAACGCAGACTGTAAATCTGATTTTTCTGATGTCAACATCTGTATTGAAAGCCTGTGCTGCTCCAGCTCTGCTTTCAGTGCTTCATGCAGGCAGGCAATCTTCTCATTCTCTTTCCCCTGTTGATCTTGCAGGTCTTTCCTTTCCTGCTTCAGTTGTTGGATCTCATTGCAGAGCTGCTGGTTTTGTGTTCTGCTGGAGTCCAGGGCGAGCACCAGGTCTTGGTAGCGCCTTTCCATGTCCTCGGTGTTATTGGGACCTGTGATGCTCTGGACCCTGGCAGCTCTGACAGTGCCCATGGAGGGGGAGGCTCAGGGTCTGCATGGTTCTTGGTCGCACCACTGAGTAAAGTACAGTACCCAGCAGTGTTTGTCTTGGGGTTACCTCCCTCTTTAACTTTCTTCTTGTTCTTGGATTCTGCAGGTCCACTACCACAATTCCTCTGCTGGTATTCTTGAAGTAGTTTCCTTCCTACAGCTAGTTTTCTTCATCTTGTTTGTTCAGACATCCCAGCACTGGGACGGCGAAGGTGGGGGGTGCCACATTCCCAGGCTCTCTATAATCAACTCTCTTCTCACAATCACCAATAACTCAGTCTACCTCCAACTATATCTCCAAAATCACCTCGATTCGCTCACTCACCACCACCCCTATCTCCCTCAACTGCTATAGTGGTGTGAGCCCACAGAGGGGATTCCAGTGCTACTAGGCAGCATGGAATGTGGGCATGGCCTCAATGCTTGTATCCCATTGGTCAGAGAAACATGAAAAAATAGGAGGCATGTCTGGAATCTTGTGATCCAGGCAGAATGGGTGGAGGCCCAATGATAGCTGGGCCTGCAGCCCCCCATGCTCTCCCACCCACATGGAGGGCAGTTAGGAACCAGCTCTAGCTCGAAGTCTGCACAGCTCTACTGGTGACTGTTAATGATCATGACCTCTATCCCACAATTATAGTCACTGACTATAGTCCTGAGAAGTCAGTCTCAGGCCCTGATCTAGACCGTCTTATGCTTCACACACTCATGACCAGGGTAAGGGGATGGGACCCCAGAATTAGGTGGTGAATACAGAAGAGACACAGGGACAGACTATCACTGTACCATCCCTGTTCCAAATAGTTACGTCTTCGAAATCTCACCCTCTCACATGGGTAATGGATTTGGCCAGTTCATCTTTCCCTGTGAGGTCATGTCCTGTTCTCTGGAGTTAAGTCCATCCTGTTCTACTCCTTTATTTCCTGTGGGAAGCACCTCCTTGTGGCTTTAATATGGACTCCTGGAAATCAGTGACATGCTGCATGGTTTGTTAACAGAAGATATCCAGACATAGACTGATCGAACTTTAATATTCTATTTTGCTCTCTGTTGCTGGGATTTCTAAATGGCACAGTGGCCTCTGCAGCCAGTGCCTATATTTCTAGCTACTTGGCAGGCTGAGCTCAATAGGATCTTAGTTCAAAGTCAGCTCTTCTCACCCAATTTTTGCACATATCTCAGCAGTTGGAAGGTGTGATGAGGACTTTACTTTTTGTCCATGTATCCAGAGCAGAAAAATCTGCAAGACACCATTCTCACAGAACTTTGGTACATTTTCCCACAATTGATTCTTAGCTAAGGTCAAAAACCACAAAATAGGAGGTTTGGTTTTCAGGCACAGACTCAAGAGGAATAGGAGACCCTATCTTAATAACAAAGGTCATTCCTCGAATATTCACTATGCAGAAGGCTATGATCTGGAAGACTGAGGTCTGAACCTAGATAGAAATCTGAGAGACTCAGCTCCAGTGAAGCAGTAAAAAGTGAAGCTGGACGTATATGTTAAGTGACAGAATTCTAGCCAAGCAAGCAATCCAAGTAAGTTCAATCCTCTGAGTTCAAGCCCTGGAATCTCCAAAATTAAATTGAAAATAAAAGAAAAAAAGGAAGAAAATACTAGTTTACCAATATGACGTTAAATACTAGAAAGCATTACTTATAAAATTATCCAATCCCTGGTAGCTCATGCATATAATCCTAGCTAATCAGGAGGCTGAGATCTAAGGGTTGTAGTTCAAAGTCAGCAAAGGCTGGAAAGCTTGTAAGACTCTGATCACCAACCAACTAACCAAAAAGCTACAAGTGAACCTGTGTCTCAAGTGGTAGAATGACAGCTTTGGGGATTGAGGTCTTAAGTTTAAGCCTCAGGAACAGCATACAAAATATTATAGTATAATGCAGTCCCTACACAAGAGGAAGAGGCACTCTGCAAGGCCTACATGGAAGAGCTCTGAGAAATTATGTGAGAAACCAACTGCAAGCAAAATGACTGCACCTATGGATAGAGTATGTTTGTCTCCTATTCTATCTCCAGTAACACCTAAATAAATGTAAAAATAAATACACTTTACACTAATATAGATTTACTTTAGAATAATAATTGGACACAGTAATTTTTTTTCTTCAGTACAACTTTCAATCCCTGGTGAAGTGATTCCTATGCCATTTTCTTTCTTTCTTTTTTTTTTTTTGGCCAGTCCTGGGCCTTGGACTCAGGGCCTGAGCACCGTCCCTGGCTTCTTCCCGCTCAAGGCTAGCACTCTGCCACCTGAGCCACAGCGCCCTTTCTGGCCATTTTCCATATATGTGGTGCTGGGGAATCGAACCGAGAGCCTCATGTGTAGGAGGCAAGCACTCTTGCCACTAGGCCATATTCCCAGCCCGCCATTTTCTTTCTTGATTTCCACTTAGAGTCTTGATTTTTTGTTTTCTTCTCCTTTGGCTGGTATTGAAGTGTGAAAGCCAGGCCTGGAACTATCAGTAAGCTTTTCTGTTTACAGCTGGCACTCTACCACTTGACTCACACTTTCCTCTACCCTTTTTTCCTGGTGAGTTACAGGTCAGGGTTTCTCAGTGTTTTCTGCCCTGGCTGATTCTGAATGGTGACCTTCGAGTAAGGACTCCTGGTATCTAGGCTTGCAGGAGTTGATCTTGACTTGACCTGGCTTGATCTTGACTTTTTAAAATTTTCTTCAAGTAGAAATTGAGATGCAATTCATCATCCTTTCTGGATTTATGATATATAAATGAACAAGTTCACTTTGAAAGAATGGGTGAGAATATTAAGAGTTAAGGATTTTTCTAAATAAACATTTAGAAGTAGAGGGGCATAAATTAATAAAAATTTAACAAGATCATCCACATTCCAGCTCTTTCAATGATTTTCTAATTCTACTAGACCTGGGAACTTAAACTGATGATGAAATCTCAAGAATGAAAGGGAAACAGAGAAGTGAAACAGTACCTAGTCAGGAATAAAGGTTAAATGAAAAAAGTCTTAGCCAGGTGCTGGTAGCTTGCTTACATTGTGTGGTTTATGGTTTTAAGCCAGCCGAGACTCTTATCTCCAATTAATCACCAAAAAAGGCAAAAATGGACTTGTGGCTCAAGCAGTATACTGCTAGCCTTGAGCATAAAAACTCAAGGATCCCTGAGTTAAAGCCCCAGGATCGACACACACACACACACACACACACACACACACACACACACACACACACACACACACACACACCCTGGAAAGGGAAGTCTGGAACTCAGTGAGGGAAGGATCTGGAAGAGTAGAAGGACAATGGCAGCTGTGCTAAAGTAAATGTGAGCTTGCGAATGCAACCACATAGGGAGCTCCTTCCTACCTAGACCTGGCCCTCTGCAGTAAGCTTTGGGGTGCTGATGGTTGCTAAGTAACTATCTTCCTTTCTTTCCACATGCCTTTAGTCCTACCATGTAGGGCTGACTTTGATATTCAGTTCTTCTTTTTTTTTGGTTGGTTGTGGGGCTTGAACTCTGGGCCTGGGTGCTGTCCCTGAGCTCTTCTGCTCAAGGCTAGTGCTCTATCATTTGAGCCACAGCGCCACTTCTGGTTTTCTGGTGGTTAATTGGAGATAAGAGTCTCACAGACTTTCCTGCCCAGCCTGGCTTTGAACTGTGATCCTCAGAGCTCAGCCTCCTAATTATCTAGGATTAGAGGTGTGAGCCCCCAACACCCGGCAATATTCAGTTCTTGATCGCATTTCAGATGTCAGCAGACTTTGAGCTGCCTCCCAATTTTCTCCTGTCCTATGCAGAGATCTGTGTCACCCACCCCACCTATTGAAGGCCAATGTCTAAAGAAAACCACATTTTCTCTCGATTATACTGGGGTTTGTACTCTGGGTTTCCTTCAGGCCAAGGAGATGCTCTGTCACAGTGCAACACCTCCTCACTCCCTTTGCTCTGGTTATTTCTGAGATACAGTCTGGCATTGCTTTGCTTGGATTGACCTGTTTTGCAGTCATCCTGTTCATGCTTTCTACCATAGCTGGGATGACAGGCATGCACCACCACATTAACTTTTGTTGTCAAGATGGGGTCTTGTGAACTTTTTTGTCTTGGCTGGTCTGGATGATGGGCATATAACACACAACCCAGTTATTCATTGAGGTGTGGTTTGTGAATTCTTTGTCCAGGCTGGCCTCAAACCATATCCTTGTAATTCTAATTCCCAATTAGCTAGGAGTATAGGTATATGCCTAGATGGTAAGGTTTGCTTATTTTGTTTTGCTTGGATTCTTGTGCAGTACTAGGGTTTGAACTTGGGACTTGATTAGCTGGCCCTTAAAGTATTTTCTCCTACACAGAGAAAAGTTTAAATCTTCACCTCTACCTTGGTAGTTTAATCCAAAGAAATATGAAAAAATATACTATCAGTAATCTCTTATCCATATAGTTGTCATTTTAAGTACATGAAGTATATTTGGGTCGCCACACTGAATGCCAGGCTCAACCATGGGTTGGTTTTTTTTGTTTGTCTTTTTGTTTTGCTAGTCCTAAGCCTTGAACTCTGGGCCTGGGAACTGTCCCTAAGTTTTTTGCTCAAGGCTAGCACTCTATCTACCACTTGAGCCACAGCACTACTTCCAGCTTTTTCTGTTTAAGTGGTACTGAGGAATCAAACTCAGGGCTTCAGGCATGCTAGGCAAATATTCCACCACTAAGCCACATTCCCAGCCCTACATTATTGTTTTATCAAGCCTCTTAGTATACTTTGTGTTGCTGTAACTGAACACCAACATGGGGCATGTCTAAAGGAATGTACCCTTGTGGCTCTTGAGGCTCAGAAGCCGGAGGCTGAGGACCCACAGCTGATGGGGGGGGGGGTGTCTTCCTGCTGCATCATGCCTTGGAAGGACAGAGGCTCAGAACAAGAGAGGAAGAGAGGACAAGAGGGGACTGTGCTGGTGACATGAATGAGTTTGTGCAGACAGAGTCTTTACACCCAGTCACCTTACAACAGACTCACTTCCCAGTGCAGTGGCATTGGGTATTAAATTGCTGATGCATAAACATTGGTGGGCATATTCAACCCACAGTTTTATGTGGGTTCATTCGTAAATATAAGCTTAAATATAAGCCTAACAATAAACTAGAAGGTGGAAAGCCAAATATTAATTGGTTGACTTTGAATGGTAAAATCGGGTGAGCTTTAATTTACAAATATGCAGTTGTTGGGTACTTTCCTAGCATTAAGATTAGAAACTAAGCCAGGTACTGATAGTTGACGACTGTAATCCCACTTACTCAGGAAGCTGAGATCTGAGGATCATGGTTCAAAGTCTGCCCAAGCAGGAAAGTCTGTGAGACTCTTATCACCAGTTAACTACCAAAAATACAAAAGCAGAGTTGTAGATCATGTGATATAGAACACCAGCCTTGCAAAAAACCACAATTGTGGACTCCCCAGGCCAGATCCAGCAGCAGCTGCAGAAGTGGCCTCCATCCCTAATGGCTCCAGGATGGAATTGCTTATGAAGAGGCTATGGGCAAATTACCCTTCTGTGAATCTGCTTTCTTGTGAATCTGCCTTACCACCTGCCTTTGTGAGCCCTGCCCTTAGGGGTGGAGGCTGCCTTTGTTCTGAGGCCCTGGGGTCCAGGACCAGACAGCCCCAGACAGCTGGTAGAACTCCTTTGTCATCTCTAACCATGCCCCGGAGGTGTCTTGACTTGCAGGAAGTTCAGCAGTGAACCAGTGAGGTCTTCCACCTGGCCAGCCTCTGGTCTCTGAGGTCAGTGCCCCACTCCTCAGGGGATGGCCGCTGGCAGATGCTCCCCAGCCTCCCTCCTGTTTCCCTAGGACTGGAGTGGACAGGAGTCCCATAGCCCCCAGAGCTGAGTGTGGGCAGGCCTGATGGGGACATCTGTGGAAGGCTGGGCAGGCCTGATGGGGACATCCATGGAAGGCTGGGCACGGTGTTGTTTCCTGGGTCTAGGGCCAGGCCAAATGTCACCAGAGCCTCCTGGGACTTCCCTGCCAGGTCACTGTGGTTAAGGGTCTGTGACCACTTGCCTGTCTTATCTGTTTTGGGGGGCTGTCTGTCTCTTGTCTTATCTTCCTAATTTTTATTCTTGTTAGGGCCAACCTGAGTCAGACATCTGGGTTCCTTGAAGCCACTGGCAGGTGGCTTTGGCAGACCTGCTCCCAAGGGATGGAAATCTCCACATGGGAGGCGCCCCTGAGACATCTGTGGTTTTTCTGCCACTCTGACAGCCAGCTACTGGAGGCTGGGCTGCCTAAAATCTTTTTGTAGTCACTTAGAAATCTTCTACAAGGGGCTGGGAATATGGCTTAGTGGCAGAGTGCTTGCCTTGCATACATGGAGTCCTGGGTTCGATTCTTTAGCACCACATACATAGAAAAAGCTTGATGTGGTGCTGTGGCTCAAGTAGTTAGAGTGCTGGCCATGAGCAAAAAGAAGCCAGGGACAGTGCTCAGGCCCTGGGTTCAAGCCCCAAGACTGGCAAAAAAAGAAAAAAAAAAAAAGAAATCTTCTGCAAGTAAGAAGAATTAGTACCATTTTAACTGTGGAGCCCTGTTTTCTGTGTCTTTGGTGTTCATTCAGACATCTCTGGGGGATTAAAGGCCTCAGCCTCCAGCTGGGCCTGCGATTGCAGCAGGCAGAGGGCAGGCAGGGAGGCCCAAGGCCTGGTTTGGTTTTTATAGCAATCTGGCTGAAGTTGCAACCTGCTCAGGGAGACAGCTGTGGGCAGCATGCAGGCATCAGTCTCCCCTGGTTAAATCTTGGCCTCAGAAATTGGGCAAAAGACTTAGAGTCATGTACTGGGTGGGTTGAGTTAGGTTCCAGAGGACTCCCACCTGCGAGATTTTTTTTTTAAAGGAATCAGAATCAAAAAGAGACCACATGGGCTTCAGGCAGAAAGAGAAGGTGTGGCCAGGTGAGAAAAGGTGTAGCCAGAAGAGGAGAAGGCAGAAAGAGAAGGCATGGCCACGCCTGGGAACCTCCCACAGTCCAAAGAGGCATGACCCAGGGAAGTCCAAGATGTGACCTCAGAGAAGGGGGAGATAACTGCCTCCAGGTGTGCCAGTTACTTAGATAACACAGGTACTAGGTAGAGACTTAAACAAGACCCACACATGGGCCTTCTCTGCTGTAGCTTATACCACCCAGCTTTCCTCTGCAGAAAGTATGTGGTATGCTAAAATGCCTTGCTAACACCAGCAATCCCTGGAAAAATGAAGCCCAGCAAAAGTGCTTTGTTAGAAAGTTATGTCTTAAATCTTGGTCATCTGCAAGAGTAAGATAGGCCAAAAAAAAATTGCCATTGAAAATTCTGGAAAATATAGAGCCGATGTTTGTTTTTGTGCACTTTAAGATCTTTGTGCACAACTGTTTGTATGAGTGTGTATGTAAAAACTGTTAGCATGATGTAAAATAATTGCAGTATCTTGACCACCCAGGACTCGCACCCATAACAAGAAAGTCACCAGCACTCAGTCAATTGGCCTAGGAGTCATTTTTTTTTTTTTTGGCCAGTCCTGGGACTTGGACTCAGGGCCTGAGCACTATTCCCTGGCTTCTTTTTGCTCAAGGCTAGCACTCTGCCACTTGAGCCACAGCACCACTTCTGGCCATTTAACTATATATATATGGTGCTGAGGAATTGAACCCAGGGCTTCATGTATAGGAGGCAAGCACTCTAGCCACTAGGCCATATCCCCAGCCCCTGGGCTAGAAGTCTTTATTTAGCTGTGCTCTCCCCCCATCTGAATGGGAAGGAACAGCAATGAGCCACTGCAGGGCTGGGTTTTTAAAGGTAGAAGCTAGGCATTCTCGGGCAGGTGGTCATGTAGCACAGATGCAGGGGATCAGAGCAAGTCACAAATGGGCTAAGCAAGCCATTTACAGAAGGAGAATTTTGTGGCCAGGCAGACCTAATAACAATTGTTATTATGTTTCCCTAATATCAACTAGGCAAGCATGAGTAGGCTAAAACAACCCAGTACTCAATCATAAGTGGACCAACCTGACAGTCGCCATGGCATTTCTATAACTACTACTATGGTTATTTCTATAATCTATTACTATGAACATTTTTACAATTCATTACTATAGTTGCTACCTAGGTACAGAGAGGAACAAGGGCTACACATGTAATATGGAGGTCAGATCTGGCCAGCACCATCATTGTCTGTTGAGGGGTATCAGATTGACTCCATCTCAGATTAGTTAACAGAGCAGAAGCTGACTCCATCTTCACTAAAATCTCCCCCATCCTACCCAGGGAAGTTCCCCTTGGCTGTGATAAGATTGTTTTAACTGCTTGACACCTGAGTAGTGGAACACTCAAGGTTAAACCTGTGGCCTCCCATGAGTAGGCATATCTGCCTGTATCGTGTGAGCCCCGCCAAATCCGTGCGCCAAGTCTAACTAAACTGATAGGTTGGTCCAAACAGTTACTATGAGACAGACTGTAACTCCATTGGCCACCTGTGTGTGACCTGGCATGGTAAGTGTTGTAACCTCATTGGCCACCTGGGTGTGGCAGGCTTGACCATGTGGTATTTGCTTTTATAACCCAACTCAGTGTGGCCCGGGGCGGGTGGTCCCAGCTCTCGAGTCTGGGCTGTGGCCCTGGCCCACCAGCCTGCTTTTTATGGTCACAGTTCCAGCTCTCGCGTCTGGGCTGTGACCCTAGCCAGTCAGTATACTTTTTACTTCCCCAATAAGTCCATATTTTTACTTGAGACTGTCTCTGAGTGGTGGACTCTTGGAGGGATGGGGCATTCCACACCCCACCCCCTCGGACCCCATTACATTGTGGTCTCCTTTGGGGAGACCCCATTACACATATATTTTGAAATGTCAAACTACAAGGAACTATTTTCGCGGGAACGGGTGCAGCCTTCTAGCATGGAGTTATAGAAGCTAAGAGTAAACTCTAAGACAGTGAAATTTTTTTTTTGGCCAGTCCTGGGCCTTGGACTCAGGGCCTGAGCACTGTCCCTGGCTTCTTCTCGCTCAAGGTTAGCACTCTGCCACTTGAGCCACAGCGCCGCTTCTGGCCGTTTTCTGTATATGTGGTGCTGGGGAATCGAACCTAGGGCCTCGTATATCCGAGGCAGGCACTCTTGCCACTAGGCTATATCCCCAGCCCAAGACAGTGAAATTTTACAAGCCCTATTGTTTCTAGGAGCTGGGGATGGGGCTACACTTTTCCTTGGTATTCACAAAAATGTGTTTATATTTAAACCACAAAAAGGTAAATGGGTGCGCTTATGTTTAATCTCCAAGAAAAATAATCAGGTTTGTGTGTTCCAAATGTTTCAAAGGATTCTTTCTGTGCTTTAAAGAACTATAGTTTTAATAGAAACTATAGTTTTTATAGAAAACTAAGGTTTTCTAAGGGTTATTTGCAAATCAGAGAATCTGGTATTTTAATGCATAAGGCTGTTTGTAATCAAGTTATTGGGCTTAGCAAAAGACATTGGAAATTTGGGATTTATTTCATCCACTGCTAAAATTTGGGGCTAAGTATTAAAATTTTGGTTATCACTGTTTAAAGACATTGCCCATTCTGTCTATCTGTCTGGAACTGCTCTGGATTTTATCTCAGTAAGCGACTGAGGGAAAGGACAGGGGAAAACTTAACATGGGCCTGTGGGCCTATCTTTGGGAGTGAGGGGGTGAAGTGGCAAAGGTGCAGCTCAGCCAGTCCATGAACAGTGGGACAGGGTAAGCTGGCACTAAGGCAATTCATCTACCCCTAAGGAGTCAGGTGGGCATATATGCCATTCCACGGGAGATGCCCATCTTGTGCCCATCTTGTCCTTGCAGATGGACATTGGAAACTGTTGTAGGGAGTACAGCTGACTCCACCTTGATTAGGGAAACATGGTAGGAAATGTTGGGAGTCGATTAGGTCAACCTGACCCCCAAATTCTGCTCTGTAAGTGGCTTGCTTAACTTGTTTGTTGCTTGCTCTACCCCCTGCGTCAACCTCCTACTGTTGTGCCAAGTTGCAAGACCACCCCCAAGAAGACCACCGAGATTCAGACACTCCGAAATGCAAAAGCAAGGCAAGGCTTTATTTAACGAGCTGCCAACTCGGGCCTCGTCCTACCCACCGACACAGCGGAGGTTAGGAGGGAGCCCCGAGCTGTGATTACACAGGGCTTATAAAGGCAAAGAACGAGGTTACAACAATCAGCTGTGCAAGCAAGATTAGAACACAGGTACAAATCTGATTGGCTCAGGGTTCGATTCTAAAATGGGGTTCACGTGGTGGGGCCTGACTTCAAAGTCTGGCACCTCATTTCCCCCTTTTTCTTTTTGGTACCTTGGGAGCCAATCATGGCTCCATTCTGTCCATTTCAATGGCTTGCATGTCTAGGGGATGATATAGAGGTAAGGCATGGGCCAGTAGGACCCAATGTAGTAACCAAAGGGCCTGTCACCATTTCTTACAAGAATATTCTCTGTACCTCTGTTCTGCATGTCTCTAGTTTATCCTGCCTCATCTTCCCAAAAACAACTCTGGTCCCTTGATTTTAAAGGGGGGCTGATGGGTGAAGATCATCCATCTTCTGTAATTTCTTCAGGCTGACTCAGGGGCGTTGACCTTACCTAGCCAGGAACCTATAACCTTAGTCTACTTTTCCAAGGGACTGCAGGATTGCTGCAAACTGAAAATTAACTTTCAGCTATACAGACTTACCATTAGCTCTATAGTGTTTAGTATCCAAATGTAAGCAACAAAATAATACATAAACTTCTCAACTGTGCTCTAAGGGTCGGGTGGCTATACCCGTATTCCTGAGCAAGCTCAAAACTACCTAAAATAAGGGGGTCACCTCACTTTGGAGTGAGCTGCCAAAATGACATCAACACTAGCCAGGGTAGTAAGGAAAGAAGGCAAAAAGAAAATTATAACAATATTCAGTCTAACTTTCTTTTCTTGAGGCGAAGGCGAAGCGGCTGAGTTGGGTGCTTGGAGACCTCCCATGTTCCACCACGGTAGTTATCCAGGGCAAAGGGGTCAGCTGGCCTGGCGTGGAAGCAATGAACCCAAGTGGCGATGCCATCTAGGGTTCCTTCCACCGTGGTTCTTAGGATTTCAGTCCCCTGGTCTGAATAAATGGGGGGTAGGGACAGAAGCAGAATCATATCTTTTAGAGTCCAATTCATTTTCTCTACCTGTCCTGCACTCTGGGGTCTATAAGCACAATGCAATTTCCAATCCGTCCCCAGTGCTGCAGCTATTCCCTGACTTACTTTTGAGACGAAAGCCTGTCCGTTGTCTGACCCAATGGTGGATGGGAAGCCATACCTGGGTAGGATTTCTTCCAGGATCTTCTTAGCCACTACATTCGCAGTCTCATGCTTTGTTGGATAGGCTTCAACCCATCCTGAAAAGGTGTCTACAAAAACTAGCAAATATTTGTAATTTCTGTGAAATCTACTTCCCAATACACACCTGGCCTATTCCCACAGAGGCAAGCTCCTTTAGTAATCTGTTGATTGGGGGCATTGGCAAGCTGACAGGCCTTTAACAGATCTCAATAAGGACACAATCTCAGGTCTACAAGCTTTCTTTACTAAACAGATGTATGAGCTTAAAATTCTCACTGCCAGTCAGGGCTTTGAGTAAATGCGGGGGGTGAGATTTTAATCTATCCTCTCATTTGACAAACTTACCCTTACTAACCACTATCACAGATGACTGGTAAATTCCTGCCCAGTAGACAGACATGGGCATTGGAAAGGCATGCTTATGAACTATTCTTCTAGGACTTCCCGGCTTTAACTTTTGAAAGGCCAACAGTAGTGACTCTAGGATCTGACACCATCTCTGCCATCCAAGCAGTGACTTACTGCCTCTGGATGCTCCATCACTTTTGTCCCAGGAGGAGTGACTTTCGACTTGGACTCAGGGCCTGAGTGCTGTCCCTCAGCTCTCCAGCTCAAGACTAGCACCGTACCACTTTTGAGCTCCACACTACTCCATTCCCAGCACTCTGCTGGCTGATTAGAGACAAGTCTCTCACAGGGACCTTTCTTTGCCCGGGCTGGCTTCGAACCGCAGATTCAGATCAATGAGTCTTATAAGGGGCCACTTTACTCCAATTATAAGCAACAAGGTGGTCCACACAGAAGTAGTTTTTAAGCATGCTCTCTTACCTGGAACTTATTAAGGGTCAGTATTAGATCTTGACAAACTTGTAGGAATCACCTGTGCTTCTCTGTGGGCCTGCTGGAAACTGTTACAAAAAAAACCTACAAAGAAGCTGGAATGGCAATTAAACATTTTGGTAGCCATAATTCTCCTTTTCTCACTTTGCAATAATTATTTAGGACAATTTTACTTCCAAATTCCTTATCTAGAAATGTATTCTTGATTTCCAAAGCCTTTCTAACACTAACACAACACTTTAGCTTTTATCTGCATCGGAAAAACTGAAGCTCACAGGCAATCTGAAACCAGGTGCCGCCCTTTGCTTATGGGCTGCTTGTTTCAAAAGAGCCTCTTTTTTTTCTTCAGTCCCAGTTACTGCATAGCATGAAGACCTTTGAACTTAAACTTAGTTTTGCATCATACTGCAGTCTTGAACATGTTCACACTCACACATGCACACACACATACATTTTCCAAAGATCTTAAAGCGCACTGAATAAGCATTGGCCGTACATTTTCAAGTCCAGGGGAGTGGAAGGAACGTTCCCCATCATCCGTTTGTCAGTCAGGCACAGTGCAAGAAAGAAACTCACAAAAATGAGCTATCTCCTTAACCTCCCTCCAGTGAGCTAGGATCAAGTCTAGGGGGCTAGATGGAGGTCCTCAAGATAGAACGTTATCCATAGCTGATCAGATGTTCAGTCCAAAAGGCTACAAGAAACAAACAATTAATACAAAAGGAGGAAAACACACAGGCCTAAGAAAAGCTACGAGTTGGAGATCTCCCAAGCTGGCCCACAACCTCCTACAAGGGTGCAGAAGGAATGGACCCGAGTTGGCCCACAACCTCCTGCAAGAAGGAGTGGACCCGAGTTGGTCCACAACCTCCTGCAAGGGTGCAGAAGCAGTGGACCCGAGTTACGAGTTGGAGATCTCCCAAGTTGGCCCACAACCTCCTGCCAGGGTACAAGAGGAGTGGACCCAAGTTGGCCCACAACCTCCTGCCAGATAAGCAGAAGGAGCAGACCCAAGTACAAGGTGGGCGGGTTGAGTCTCGTTTAGGAGGCCCTCCTGGTCAGTTCCGGCCAAAAACCAAACTGACTCGCGCCCTACAAGTATAAGCAAAAGCAAAACAGACAAACAGACAAATTACAGGACAAGACAAATGAACAGCGCTGTTTTATTACCTTCGGAGTCTGGGATCTTGGGGTCTCTGGGGCTATCCCGGACGAAACCCCAAATGTTGTGCCAAGTTGCAAGACCACCCCCAAGAAGACCACCGAGATTCAGACACTCCGAAATGCAAAAGCAAGGCAAGGCTTTATTTAACGAGCTGCCAACTCGGGCCTCGTCCTACCCACCGACACAGCGGAGGTTAGGAGGGAGCCCCGAGCTGTGATTACACAGGGCTTATAAAGGCAAAGAACGAGGTTACAACAATCAGCTGTGCAAGCAAGATTAGAACACAGGTACAAATCTGATTGGCTCAGGGTTCGATTCTAAAATGGGGTTCACGTGGTGGGGCCTGACTTCAAAGTCTGGCACCTCACTACATCTATGCTACGTTTGCTTAACCTTTTTGTTTCTTGCCCTATCCCCTGTGTCAACCCCCTACATCTGTGCTATGCTTTTACTTTTATAAACCCCAATTTGAGGGCTGCTCTGGGTCACAGGGCACTGACACTGTGACCTTGGCCAGTTAGCCCACTTTTCACTGTCGCAGTTCAGCTCCCGAGTCTGCACTGTGTCCCTGGCTGGTCAGTTCACTTTTTGCTTCCCCAGTAAATCCATCTTTTTGCTTGAGACTGTCTCTGAGTGGTAGACTCTTGGAGGGACAGGGAATCCCCTCCCTTGGACCCCGTAACAGAAGCCTGATGGTAAGGTGGGTGATTAGTATTTCTAAAACTGTCCCTTGGCATATATCTTAAAAATGGAAAAGTTATAATTTGGTTTCAATAATATTTTGAAATTGGGTGTATTTTTTTAAAGGCATAAATATGCTAAGTCTGAATCCTTGGTAAAGTGCTGGTGCTCGTAATTCTTGCATTAAGGAACTGTCATTTGAGTTCAAAGTGGAGAAAAAATTAGGGCTACCAAAATGATGATTGTTTAATTGCTATTTCAGTTTGCCCTTATGAGTGCATTTTTGTTTTGTTTTGTTTTGTTTTGCTTTGCTTTTTGGCCTGGGGCTTAGAACTCTAGTCCTGGGTGCTGTCCCTGAACTCTTCTTTAGCTCACGGCTAGTGCTCTAACACTTAAGCCACAGTGCCACTTCTGGTTTTCTGGTGGTTAATTGGAGATAAGAGTCTCACAGACTTTCCTGCTGGGCTGGCTTGGAACCATGATCCTCAAATCTCAGCCACCTGAGTAGATAGGATTAGAGGCATGAGCAACCAGCACCTGGCTACCCTTATAAGTTATTTTGTTTTTGTTTTGGTAACAGTTCCCAGTGGGCCCACAGAGAAAGACAGAGGATTCTTACAAGTTTATATAAGTTCCAGGTAAGACCATGCTTAAAAAAACTTCCTTCTATTGACTACCTTATTGCTTTTAATTGGAATAAAGTGGCCTTACGTATAGACTCATTGATCTGAGAACTGCAGTTCAAAGCCAGCCCAGGCAGAGAAAGATCCCTGTGAGACTGTCATCTCTAATTGGCCAGCAGGGTGCTGAAAAGAGGAGTTGCTTTGGGGCTCAAAGTAACAGAGGTAATATGAAGGTCAGATCTGGCCAGCGCCATCATTGGCTGTTGAGGGGTGTCAGATTGACTCCATCTCAGAAGCCAACTCCATCTTCACTAAGATCTCCCCTGCCCTACCCAGGGAAGTTCCCCTTTGCTGTGATGAGTGTGTAAACTGCTTGACCACCTGAGAAGTGGAACATTCAAGGTTAAACCTGTGCCTCCCATGAGTAGGCATATCTGCCTGCATCATGTAAGCCCCACCAAGTCAGTGCACCAAGTCTAACTGAAATGATAGGTTGGTTCAAACAGTTGCTATGAGGCAGATTGTAACTATTGGCCACCAGTGTGTGACCAGGCAGGCATGCTCTGTAAGTGTTGTAACCTCATTGGCCACCTGGGTGTGGCAGGCTTGACCATGTGGTGTTTGCCTTTATTGTTGTGCCAAGTCGCAAGACCACCCCCAAGAAGACCACTGAGATTCAGACACTCCGAAATGCAAAAGCAAGGCAAGGCTTTATTTAACGAGCTGCCAACTCGGGCCTCGTCCTACCCACCGACACAGCGGAGGTTAGGAGGAAGCCTTGAGCTGTGATTACACAGGGCTTATAAAGGCAAAGAACAAGGTTACAACAATCAGCTGTGCAAGCAAGATTAGAACACAGGTACAAATCTGATTGGCTCAGGGTTCGATTCTAAAATGGGGTTCACGTGGTGGGGCCTGACTTCAAAGTCTGGCACCTCATTTCCCCCTTTTTCTTTTTGGTACCTTGGGAGCCAATCATGGCTCCATTCTGTCCATTTCAATGGCTTGCATGTCTAGGGGATGATATAGAGGTAAGGCATGGGCCAGTAGGGCCAAAAGTAGTATCCGAAAATAATTCTGGTCCCTCGGTTTTAAAGGGGGGCTGATGGGTGAAGATTATCCATCTTCTGTAATTTCTTCAGGCTGACTCAGGGGCGTTGACCTTACCTAGCCAGGAACCTATAACCTTAGTCTACTTTACCAAGGGACTGCAGAATTCACCTCACTTTGGAGTGAGCTGCCAAAATAACATTAACACTAGCCAGAGTAGTAAGGAAAGAAGGCAAAAAGAAAATTATAACAATATTCAGTCTAACTTTCTTTTCTTGAGGCGAAGGCGAAGCAGCTGAGTTGGGTGCTTGGAGACCTCCCATGTTCCACCATGGTAGTTGTCATCCAGGGCAAAGGGGTCAGCTGGCCTGGCGTGGAAGCAATGAACCCAAGTGGCGATGCCATCTAGGGTTCCTTCCACCGTGGTTCTTAGGATTTCAATCCCCTGGTCTGAATAAATGGGGGGTAGGGACAGAAGCAGAATCATATCTTTTAGAGTCCAATTAATTTTCTCTACCTGTCCTGAACTCTGGGGTCTATAAGCACAATGCAATTTCCAATCCGTCCCCAGTGCTGCAGCTATTCCCTGACTTACTTTTGAGACGAAAGCCTGTCCGTTGTCTGACCCAATGGTGGATGGGAAGCCATACCTGGGTAGGATTTCTTCCAGGATCTTCTTAGCCACTACATTCGCAGTCTCATGCTTTGTTGGATAGGCTTCAACCCATACTGAAAAGGTGTCTACAAAAACTAGCAAATACTTGTAATTTCTGTGAAATCTACTTCCCAATACACACCTGGCCTATTCCCACAGAGGCGAGCTCCTTTAGTAATCTGTTGATTGGGGGCATTGGCAAGCTGACAGGTCTTGCAATTTTTAACAATATACCTTTGCAGGCCTTTTACAGATCTCAATAAGGACACAATCTCAGGTCTACAAGCTTTCTTTACTAAACAGATGTATGAGCTTAAAATTCTCACTGCCAGTCAGGGCTTTGAGTAAATGCGGAGGGTGAGATTTTAATCTATCCTCTCATTTGACAAACTTACCCTTACTAACCACTATCACAGATGACTGGTAAATTCCTGCCCAGTAGACAGACATGGGCATTGGAAAGGCATGCTTATGAACTATTCTTCTAGGACTTCCCGGCTTTAACTTTTGAAAGGCCAACAGTAGTGACTCTAGGATCTGACACCATCTCTGCCATCCAAGCAGTGGCTTACTGCCTCTGGATGCTCCATCACTTTTGTCCCAGGAGGAGTGACTTTCCACTGGACTTGGACTCAGGGCCTGAGTGCTGTCCCTCAGCTCTCCAGCTCAAGACTAGCACCGTACCACTTTTGAGCTCCACACCACTCCGTTCCCAGCACTGCTGGCTGATTACAGACAAGTCTCTCACAGGGACCTTTCTTTTCCCGGGCTGGCTTCGAACCGCAGATTCAGATCAATGAGTCTTATAAGGGGCCACTTTACTCCAATTATAAGCAACAAGGTGGTCCACACAGAAGTAGTTTTTAAGCATGCTCTCTTACCTGGAACTTATTAAGGGTCAGTATTAGATCTTGACAAACTTGTAGGAATCACCTGTGCTTCTCTGTGGGCCTGCTGGAAACTGTTACAAAAAACCTACAAAGAAGCTGGAATGGCAATTAAACATTTTGGTAGCCATAATTCTCCTTTTCTCACTTTGCAATAATTATTTAGGACAATTTTACTTCCAAATTTCTTATCTAGAAATGTATTCTTGATTTCCAAAGCCTTTTTAACACTAACACAACACTTTAGCTTTTATCTGCATCGGAAAAACTGAAGCTCACAGGCATTCTGAAACCAGGTGCTGCCCTTTGCTTACGGGCTGCTTGTTTCAAAAGAGCCTCTTTTTTTTTTTTTTCTTCAGTCCCAGTTACTGCATGGCATGAAGACCTTTGAATTTAAACTTAGTTTTGCATCATACTGCAGTCTTGAACATGTTCACACTCACACATGCACACACACATACATTTTCAAAAGATCTTAAAGCGCGCTGAATAAGCATCGGCCATACATTTTAAGACAAAAACTTTTAAAACATTTTAGCGCACCAAACAATTTTCTGCTTAAGAAGGCTGGGTGGGGGTCCCCCTAAAGTTCTTTTTTTGCGGACATTCTCACTGATTGACTGATTGTGGGCTGTCACCTGTACATCTTTCCAGTGAGCTAAAGTCAAGTCCAGGGGAGTGGAAGGACGTTCCCCATCATCCGTTTGTCAATCAGGCACAGTGCAAGAAAGAAACACACAAAAATAATCACAGGCACAAAGACCAGACAACACTTACAGACAGACTTAGGGAGCCGCGGCTTACAGGTTTGACTGTGTCTCTCCTGCCCCTGTGAGGAGGCAGACCACACAATCTCACTGTGTCTCTCCTGCCCCTGTGAGGGGGCAGACCACACAGTCTTGAGGCTCTCTCTCTCCCATTCCTGTGTAGGAGCGGACCAGACAACCCCAAATATAGAGTGGACTAGATGGACACCCATTAGAAGGGCCTCTCGGTCCAGTCCTTCAGGTTCAGGGTGTTAGTGGGAAGCCTGAGCCCCCTGTGGAGGGCTTGAGGTGTCCCCCAAGTCCCCCAGGACTGCCCATATGAGCATGTCCACTCCGGCTCGTCCTTCACTACCTACAGGTTCAGATTCAAGTGGCTGGCCTAAACAGAAAACAAAACTACAAATCACACAGACTCACAGAATGAACGGCCCTATTTTCTTACCTTCGGAGTCTGGGGTCTCTGGGTCTCTGGGGCTATCCCGGACGAGCCCCCAAATGTTGTGCCAAGTCGCAAGACCACCCCCACGAAGACCACCGAGATTCAGACACTCCGAAATGCAAAAGCAAGGCAAGGCTTTATTTAACGAGCTGCCAACTCGGGCCTCGTCCTACCCACCGACACAGCGGAGGTTAGGAGGAAGCCTCGAGCTGTGATTACACAGGGCTTATAAAGGCAAAGAACAAGGTTACAACAATCAGCTGTGCAAGCAAGATTAGAACACAGGTACAAATCTGATTGGCTCAGGGTTCGATTCTAAAATGGGGTTCACGTGGTGGGGCCTGACTTCAAAGTCTGGCACCTCATTATAACCCGACTCCGAGCATGGCCCGGGGCGCCTAGTCCCAGCTCCTGCGTTTGGGCTGTGTGGCCCTGGCCGGCCAGCCTGCTTTTTTTATGGTTGTGGTTCCAGCTCCCAAGTCTGAGCCGTGACCCTGGCCAGTCAGTATACTTTTTACTTCCCCAATAAATCCATCTTTTTACTTGAGACTGTCTGAGTGGTCGGCTCTTGGAGGGATGGGGGATTCCCGCCCCCCTCCCCCGGCCCCATTACAGCAGAGTGCTAGCTTTATCCCAGCGTGGAGAAGACACTCCTGGGACAAAAGCAATGGAGGATCTGTTGTGCTAGAATCCAGATACCCCAAAGACCACTGAGACCGATATCAATGCAAAAGCAAAGGTGCCGTTTATTAGCAAATGTGCATTCGGGCCAACGTGCTCACCAGACACAGCTGCGAGACAAGGGCCTTGAGAAAAGGGCTTGCATACTTTTTATACAGGTGAACAAACAACTTTAGGGGTGTTAGGTTTTTAAGTAGGTAGCCAGTAAAGGAGAACGCCATGTGGTATTCAGGCAGGAGAGAAATTTTATTACCAATCTGCTGGCCTGTGGCCAAGATGATCCATGGCCGGAGAGAAGGGCTGACCCCCACCCAGGGCTGCCTTATCTAGGGCAGGGGCAGAGGTGTGGCCAGGTGGCCAGATGTGACCTCAGGGTCACATCCTGCTTCCAGGTCTGCTGGTTACCCATGTAACTGGGTGGAGACTTAATGAGGTGGGGGCATCTACCTGGAGCCTTCCAAGGAAGGACCTTACAAGGGGCTTCCCATGTTGGCAGCTATCCCATTGGTCGACCTTCAGCAATGCCTGATATGTTCAAACTTGATTGGTTAGGGGCCATCTGCATATTTCAAAACAATAATGGTTTATTCTTGGCTAGGTCAGCTTGCCCCCTATCGTTTAGTCGGTTACTGGGTGGGCACATAGTTGTTTGTTTTTTTCAGTAACTGCACTCTCAGCTTCTCAGAATCAGCTCTAACTCTAACATGGCTGCTGCAATGGGGAGGTCAGATCTGGCCAGTGCCATCATTAACTGTGGAGGTGCATCAGATTGACTCCAGGTCAGATTAGAGCAGAAGCTAACTCCATCTTCACTAAGATCTCCCCCACCCTATCCAGGGAAGTTCCCCTTGGCTGTGATAAGACTGTGTAAACTGCTTGACCACCTGAAGCAAGGAAGGTTCAAGGAACGTTCAAGGTTAAACCTGTGCCCTCCCATGAGTAGGCGTATCCACCTGGACCATGTGAGCCCTGCCAAATCCATGCGCCAATTCTAACTAGAATGATAGGTTGGTTCAAACATACTGCGAGACAGACTGAACTCCATTGGCCACCTGCATGTGACCTGGCATGCTCTGTAAGTGTTGTTACCTCATTGGCCACCTGTGTGTGGCAGGCTTGACCATGTGGTGTTTGCCTTTATAACCCAACCCTGAGTGTGGCCCAGGGCGGGCGGTCCCAGCTCCCGAGTCTGGGCTGTGACCCTAGCCGAGTCAGTATACTTTTTACTTCCCCAATAAATCCATCTTTTTTACTTGAGACTGTCTCTGAGTGGTGGACTCTTGGAAGGATGGGGGATTCCCCCCACCCTCGGACCCCGTTACATTGTGGTCCCTGTTATGCCCAAGTCGTGAGAAGACCACCAAGAAGACCACCAAGAGCCAGACGTTCTGAAATGCAAAAGCAAGGCTTTATTCAGGCGAGCTGTAGATCGGGCCTCGTCCTACACAGGGAGGTTAGGAGGAAGGCCCCGAGCTGAGATTTCACAGAACTTATAAAGGCAAAAAACCAAAGTTACAGCAATCAGGTGTTCAAGCAAGATTAGGATATGGGTACAAATCTGATTGGCTCAGGGCTTCAGGCATTCTGGGGCGGTTAGAGTTAAGCATTCCCAGGTGGTTAAGAGTTAAGCAGGGGGCTGGGAATATGGCCTAGTGGCAAGAGTGCTTGCCTCCTACACATGAAGCTCTCGGTTTGATTCCCCAGCACCACATATATGGAAAACGGCCAGAAGGGGCGCTGTGGCTCAGGTAGCAGAGTGCTAGCCTTGAGCGGGAAGAAGCCAGGGATGGTGCTCAGGCCCTGAGTCCAAGGCCCAGGACTGCCCCCCCCCACCAAAATAAGAGTTAAGCAGGGAGTTTCCTGACCAGCTGGGCCCTAATACGCTTATCCTGCTAGCCGGGACCGGGGGCTGCCTGAAAATGGGGTTTACTTTAACTCTTCAGTCCCCTCCCTTGGGGGGGGTCCCCATTACAGCTGCCTCTTTTTCAAAATGGAATCACTTTGGTCTTTCACATCCAGAAGCAGTAAGACACTTATTGGGTGGCAGAGATGGTGTCAGATCCTGGACTCACTTGTGCTTGGCCCTTCAAAAATTAATCAAACCCAGGAGTCATGGAAAATAGTTTGTAAACATACCTTTCTAGTGCCCATGTTTGTCTACTTTGTAACTGGGCAGGAACTTGCCAGTCATCTGTGATAGTGGGTAAGGTTGTCACAACCCCCTGTATCTGCTCAAAGCCCTCAGGAAAGGAAGTTTGTGGACCTGAGATCATGCCCCTATTGAGATCTAAAGGCTGCACAGGTAACTTAGGCATTGTCAGGGTCACAAGAGGCCAAGCTCCCTAGCCAGTCAGGAAAATGCTTTTGCAAACCAGAGTGCTGAGCAGGCTACACTGTTGTGGCCCAAGGAAAGGTCTGTGCAGTTGTTAAAAAGTGTTGTATATAATTCCCAGTTTGGAGTAAAATATTGTTCTTAATGACATCTAATCCTGACAACCCCTTGGTAAAGTAGGCTAAAGTTATAAGTTTCTGGCTAGGTAGGGTCAGTGCCCCAAGTCAGCTTGAAGAAGTTACAGAAGATGGATCTTCACCCATCAATCACCACCCCCTTTTAAGATCAAGGAACCAGAGTCATTTTTGGAAAAATGGGGCAGAAAAGATGAAAGGAAGAGACATGGGAAGTAGTGGTAACAAGTGTGCAAGCGTGGAGACCACACTTGTTGGAGATGGTTATAGGCCTAAGCCTTCTTTATCTGCCTAGGAGATCTTACTCTTATTAGAAAGAAATAGTTAAAAGTTGTCACCCTGGTGAATTTCCCTGGGTTACTGCCTAAAACTCTTAAAAACCAGTGGGGCCTTGTCAAGTCTATGTAATGCCAAGTCTATGTAATGTATCTTTAACCAGTCTATGTAGAAATCTGCAGGCAACCCAGCAGGAGGTGTGACAATCTATGGAAGCTGCTGGGAGACAACCACCACAGCCCAGCCCAGCTCTAACCCATCTCTTCTGGAGGTGAAATAGACAGTAGGTGGGACTCCTGCCTGACTCCATTACCTGCGACTGCTTAGTGGAAGGCTGCTTTGGTGAAACTAAGATTTGCTGAAACTAAGACTTTTGTGGGACCTTCTTTCTGTGGTAACTCTTCTCCCACAGCTGTACAGGTTCAAGGCTGCCCCCACTGGATTCACCTCTGGCACATCAAGCGCTATCTCCCTAACCAACCTTCTTACTCCTGAGTTGACTGGACTCTGACTCTATGGATAAAGAAAATTGGACATCACTGGACAGCCTTAAGCACTTTGAGGCACAGGGAACTGGGGAAATCCACTCTAAACAACATTCTCATGATACTCATAGCCTTGATTGGCTCTGGTATGGTATGGTAATAACCTGTTTTCCCACCAGGCAGGCCCCTATCTCTTCTTTGCTCTCCCCAGCAGCCTGTGGGTAGAGTCACAGTAAATTGCCTTGAGGCAGTTCTGAGACAAGGTGGCTCCAGAAGCCAAAGGGAAAAAAAAGCAGTTTTAAATTCAAGCTGCAAAGAAGCTCAAGGAAATGTAAAGAAAGAGGGAAGTTAGTAAAGAAAGGCTTGGGAAAGGAATTGAGGAAGCAAAAAATGGTTTTCTCTGGATAAGAAAGGATTTGAGAAGTAAGGATTGTCTTAAAATGTTTGTTCCAAAGTGGTAAAAGGGAGGAAGAAAACCCCCAGAAAGTTTGAATATTTAACAAATGGTATGAGTATGTCTTAAAAAATGGAGCTTATGAGTAAAGTTGGTATGCAACTAAGTTGGCTATGATATTAATAGGGTCAGGATGGGTGCACTGATGTGGAACTGTTCTTTGTCTAGCTGCAGAGTAGTTATACTTTGAGTATTTCCCAATTGTGAGGGCCTTATTGGGTGCAGAGCTGGGAGGTCACCAACCCATACTGTATGTTCCTTGAAACTGAAGATGTAGAATCCATTTAGCAATGATTTGATATAGTAATAAAACTAGGGAATATGAGAACCCAGTTTAAGATTTTTTAGATATTGGTGCATGCACACACACATACGCACATGCACACACACACATACACACACAATTACAGACATGAGCCACCAATGACTGTAAATAATAAATTCAGCACTCAAATCATTTGCTTACTTCCCCACACAGTCTTCTGAGACTTTATTTTCTCTTACAATGTAGTTAGTTTAATTTGGTAGAATCAGCTCCAATTGGTGGCTTTATCAGATATCAAGATATTTGGTGACATTTTTGTAATATTTGCATTATGTTTATTTTCTTGATTTCATTCTGTGCTTAAATCTTATCCCAATGCTGTAGACAGTAAATATGAAGCTGGGTGCTGGTGGCTTATGCCCGTAATCCTGGCTGACCACGAGGCTGAGATAGAGTGTCATACTTCACAGCCACCTCTGCACCCTGTAGTAGGGTCCCCCCAAGGGAGGGGACCACAATGTAATGGAGTCTGAGGGGGGCATCCCCTATCCCTCCAAGAGTCCACCACTCAGAGACAGTCTCAAGTAAAAAGATGGATTTACTGGGGAAGTGAAAAGTATACTGACTGGCCAGGTTCACGGCCCAGACTTTGGAGCTGGAACCGCAACCATAAACAAAGCAGGCTGGCCAGCCAGGGCTGCAGCCCAGACTCAGGAGCTGGGACCGTACACCCTGGGCCACACTCGGAGTCAGGTTATAAATGCAAACACCACATGGTCAAGCCTGCCACACCCAGGTGGCCAATGAGGTTACAACACTTACCATGCTAGGTCACACACAGGTGGCCAATGGAGTTACATTCTGCCTCATAGCAACTGTTTGGACCAACCTATCATTCTAGTTAGAATTGGCACATGGATTTGGCAGGGCTCACATGATTCAGGCAGATATGCCTACTCATGGGAGGCCACAGGTTTAACCTTGAGTGTTTCACTACTCAGGTGTCAAGAAGTTTACACAATCTTATCACAGCCAAGGGGAACTTCCCTGGGTAGGATGGGGGAGATCTTAGTGAAGATGGAGTTGGCTTCTGCTCTGTTAACTAATCTGAGATGGAGTCAATCTGATACCCCTCAATAGCCAATGATGGCGCTGGCCAGATCTGACCTTCATATTTAAATTCCCCCCTTCTTTTCTTGTACATAAAAATCAAACCATTGATTTCTCTTTTGGAGAGCTTAATCTTGCCTGGACTGTAAAGTGACTCCACCCACAGGCTGCTGGGGAGAGCAAGGATGAGATGGAGCCATTCCGATGGGACTCCTGCTCTTAAGCTTGCACTCAGAAAGAAAACAGGTTATCTGTGAGGTTCACCTCCAGGACAGCTGCAGGTGTTCTCACCTATTTAACTCTCCACCTGCAGGGCCTTATTACCTCCTGTGTAGTCCTCTTTCACCCTCACGCATAAGCCACCCGTCCTGCAAGTGGCAAAGCTGGAGTGAGGTCTACGTGATAGCCTTGGGGTGTGTGTAGTCATGAGAACGCCCCCCCCTCCTGCCCCTGAAATGAAGGACATGACAAGGAGGTGTCTCGGGGTAAGCTTCTGGAACTTCCACTGGTTTTACTCAGGGGAGGGGTTTATATGACAGTAATGGCGTCAGGAAAGGGAAGGACTAACTGGATACTAGCGATAGGCTGATGAGCTGTCCATCAGTGATGTCACGGAACTTCCCCCAGAGGCGGAGATCACAGCCCACAGGACCGCCCCCCTGGGCTCCAGTCATCTCCATTTTGACACACACGTGCGTGCTCCAAGACGGGAGGCGGGGCTGGTTTGCTACCTCTTCCAGTACCAGACCCGGAAGGGGGTAGGAGTGGCTAACAGCGATGAAGCCCCAGGGCAGGAGAATGGGGGGGTCTCTCAGGACCGCTCCCCTCAATGCCAAGCCGATGCCCCAACATCCACCTAGTTACCTAGGTAACTTGCACACCTGGCGGCAATTACCTCCCTCTTTTCTCTGAGGTTGCACCCTAATCCATCTGGACACACTCTGATACACTGGGACACACCTCCCAACCCAGGCATTGCCTGGGAGTGACTCTCTAGCCTGCCATGCATGCTTTCCAATTTTCTTAATAGAGCTAGTCAACTCCAGTCAACTCAGAGGAGTGGGAAGGTTACCACAGGAAGAACGTCCCCCCAAAATCTTAGTTTCAGCAGATCCAAAGCAGCCTTCCAGCAGGAATCAGCTGCATGTGATGGAGCCCCATCTGCTTTTACCACAGTAGGGATGCTCAGGATGAAGATGTAGATTCTTCCAGATGACTGTCAGGCTGTCCTTGATGTCAAACCAAATGGGATGCACAGAGGACCTGTGGTGGCAGCAGGCAGCAGTGGCTCCCAGTGGCTCCAATAGAATGTCACACCTCCTGCTGGGCTGCCTGCAACTTTCTGCATAGACTGGTTAAAGAAACTTAACCTAGGTCTGACTTTAGTGAAATCTCCTAATATTTTCCTGGTTGCCTTTTAAGTACACTGGCTTTTGCAGGTTGGTACCCCCACTGAATTTCAAGACAGCTCTAGGCAATCAATGACCTTTGGGTAATTTTGCCAGGGCAATAACTTCAAATCAGATATTTCCAATAAGGCTAGGATTTTCTAGGCCAACATACATAGAACACTTGGCCTGTAACCATCTTTCACAAGTGCAGTCTCTATACTTGTTACATCTGTTTTCCATGCCTCTAGTTTATACTGCCTCATCTTCCCAAAAACAACTCTGCTCCCTTGATCCTAAAGGGGAGCTGATGGGTGAAGATCATCCATCTTCTGTAACTTCTTCAGGATCACTCAGGGGCGTTGATCTTACCTAGCCAGGAACCTATAACCTTCATCTACTTTACCAAGGGGCTGCAGGATCAGATGTCCATTAGGAGCTTTACTCCAAACTGGAAATTACATTTAACTTTTACCAACTATACAGACTTCTTTTTGGGCTACAGCAGTGTAGCCTTTTAACAATCTGGTTTGCAAAAGCTTTTTCCTGACTGGGGAAACTGGTCTCTGATGACCTAACAATGCTTAACATACCTTCATAGGCCTTAGATCTCAATAAAGACACAATCTCAGGTCCACAAGCTCTCTTTCCTGAACAGATGTACCAGCTCAAAATTCACTGCCAGTAGGGCTTTGAGCAAGATGCAGAGGGTTGGGATTTTAAACTATCCCCCCATTTGACAAACTTAGTTTTACTACCCACTATCATAGATGACTGGCAAGTTCCTGCCCAGTTACAGAGTAGACAGATATGAGCATTAGAAAGGCATGCTTATGAACTATTCTTCTAGGACCTCCCGGCTTTCATTAACTTTTATTTTTTATTTTATTTTATTTTAGGCCAGTCCTGGGGCTTAGACTCAGGGGCTGAGCACTGTCCCTGGCTTCTTCTTGCTCAAGGCTAGCACTCTGCCACTTGAGCCACAGCGCCACCTCTGGCCATTTTCTGTATATGTGGTGCTGGGGAATCGAACCCAGGGCCTCATGTATACGAGGCAAGCACTCTTGCCACTAGGCCATATCCCCAGCCCCTTTCATTAACTTTTGAAGGGCCAAACACAGGACTCTAAGATCTGACACCATCTCTGCCATCTTTGCAGTGGCTTTCTGCCTCTGGATGCTCCATTTGTCCCAGGAGTGACTTTTCCAGTTTTACGGTCTCTGGACTAGAACTCAGGGCCTGAGTGCTGTCTCTCAGCTCTCCAGCTCAAGGCTAGCACTCTGCCACTTAGAGCCTCAACACAGCTCACAACTCTGTTCCCAGCACTCTGCTGGCCAACTAGAGATGAAGACTCTCACAGGGACCTTTCTCTGCCCGAGCTGGCTTCCAACTGCAGATTTCAGATCAATGAGTCTTACAAAAGGCCACTTTACTCCAATTAAAGGCAACAAGGTGGTCCACACAGAAGCAGTTTTTAAGCATGAGCTTACCTGGAACTTATTAAGGGCCAACATTACATCTGACAAACTTGTAGGAATTGTCTGTCCTTCTCTGTGGGCCTGTTTGCAGCTGTTACAAAAAAAACCTATAAACAAACTGGAATGGCAATTAAACACTCATTTTGGTAGCCATAATTTTCCTTTTCTCACTTTGGAACAATCATTTAGGACAATTTCACTTCTGACTTTTTTATCTAGAAATGCTTTCTTGATTTCCAAAGCCTTTTACTAACTTCTGCTTTAACACTTACACTTTGGTTTTTATCTGCACTGGAAAAACTCTGAAGCTTATAGGCATTCTGAAACCAGGTACTGCCCTTTGCCTCTAGGCTGCCTGTTTTAAGAGCCATTTTTTTATTTCAGTCCCAATTGCTGCATGCAGACCTTTGAACTCAAATGACAATTTTTCCTTAATGCAAGAATTACAAGTACCAGAATTACAAACGCAAGAACCCAGACTTAGAATCTTTGGTTTTCTTTTTTTCAATACATCCAAATTGCAAAATAGCACAGAAATCAAATAACATCAGGTAAATAAACTTTTAACCATTTTTAAAAACTCTTCCAATTCTTAGTACCTCTCAAGGGGCAGTTTTAGAAATACCAATCCACTCATTTATTTTTACCATAATGTTTCTGTTAGGTTTTTTAAAGTAGGTAGCCGGTAAAAGAGAACGCCACGCGGTCTTCAGGCAGGAAAGAAAAGTTTATTACCCAACTGCTGGCCTGTGGCCAAGATGATCCATGGCCAGAGAGAAGGGAGAGAGAGAGAGAGCGACCCCCACCCGGCCCTGCCTTATATCTAGGGCAGGGGCAAGGGGTGTGGCCAGGTGGATTAGGATGTCACCTCAGGGAAAGGGGAGGTAACTGCCTCCAGGTCTGCTGGTTACCCAGGTAACTGGGTGGAGACTTAATGAGGTGGGGGCATCTACATGGAGCCTTCCAGGGACAGACCTTACATTCCAGCCTTTTAATAGTTATGAAAAAGGACGAAGACTCTCTCTGGCTGCTTCCTGCTGGCAAGGGGCATCGGCATTAGGGGTAAAAGGCAGAAATGTGGCCTCTCCTGGAGAAGGCGAGCAGCAGGGTCCCTTGGTGGTAGATGCCAGTCCTTGAATGAAGCCTGGAAGAAGTCTCATGAGGCAGGGGCTGGGAAAAAAAAATATTAAGGCAAAAGGAAGGGTTTAGGGCACAAAATTAAAAATTGGATGACTTGGACAGTTCTTATACTCAGGCATGGACATTAGATGGACAAGCTACTATCTCTTGATCCCCCGGCTCTGATTAATTTTGAAAGGGGAAGACAAAGTGACTCCATTTAGGATGTGACATAATTCTCCTCTTACTCCTCTCCATGATCCTTGTTCCCTGAACTGGCTGAGTCCCAGGGGTCCAAGTGCTTGTTGCTGGGATGGCTTGCCTCCATTGGCATTCACAGGATTTGAACTCAGGGCCTGGGCACTGTCCCTGAACACTTCTGCTCAAGGCTAGTACTCTACCACTTGAGCTCCACTTCCAGCATTTGTCTGGTAAGAGATGTCTCTTCAGCCATGCTTCCAGCCTGGCTCTTCGCTGATTAATTGGGAGATGGAGTTTGAGAGAGATTTTCAGCCCCGGCTGGCTTCGAACTGCAATCCAAGGAGTCTTTGCCACAAAAGCCCTTTTTGATTTCCAATTAAAACAACAAGGAGACCAAGGGGACTAGAGCTTACCTGTACCTTGTCAAGAACTGACTAAATACTTGCCAGAATTCTGCAATGACAAAACTCAGTAGAAGTGATGAGTTTCAGCACAGATATATAGCTAGATGGACATACTAACAAATGACATTAACACAGACATACACACTGTGCACATAGGTTTTACAGCATGCAAAAATGAATTTCAGCAGTAGACTCTTTTGGAATTCCAATAGTAAATGACATTTTTTGTCTAGTACTTTAGAACCATGTGGTCGGTTAGAAAAATAATTTTGCTAGCAAACAACAATTTTCAGATTATAAAATGGAGAACCCATATTTTGATAAACTCCAGTGGGGTGCCATGTTGAGGGGGGTGGCAGGAGGACACAAACACACTAACAGAGAACACGTAACATGGCTTTCTGGTGCCTGTTAAACCCAATATTCACCACGTGGTCAATGCTAGAGAAAAGAACTTTTAGATATCTTTGCTGACAAAGCACATTGGTGGTCAAGCCTCAGTTTCAGAGGTCTGTGAAAAGAGGCAGCTTTGTGAGCAAGGCACACAATGATGGTACGACTTGGGAATTTTATAAAGTAAGCAAGTAGCAGGAAGATGAGAAAGAGAGGGAGAAAAAGGAAGAGAAAGAGAGGAAAAGAGAAAGAGAGAGAGAGCCTGAATATAAGTGACTTCTAACCATTTACCATTGCAGTGGCAAAAACTGTATCTGAGCGAGTATTTCGAACAGGACTCATTGCACTGTCAAGAGGCGTGCTAGCAGTTTCCCGGCTCGGGTGTGACTGTGATGCAAAACCCAAAAAGCTTGGGAGGGAGGCGCCTGGTGAGTGAATGAGCTTACCGGGCAGAAGCGGCAGGCAGAAGCAGCAGAAGCGGTGGATGGAGCGACAGAAGCGGTGGATGGAGTGGCAGAGAACCCGAGCAGCAGCAGTTTCACTCACCAGGGTAGACAAGTGGTGTGGAGGTGGATGTGGATGTGGAGGCCAGCAATGATATTAGTGAAAAGTGCCGCGTGGCTACTCGCAGCCGTTTGGTTCGCGGAAAAAGGGCTGTCAGGACTGGGGATACTCCCAGAAAAAGAAGAAAAATAGATGGGAATTCCGCCTGTCCTGACTCTTAAGCCCCATCCGAGTCACGGCACCATATATGGTAGGTTTTTTTAAGTAGGTAGCCGGTAAAAGAGAACGCCACACGGTCTTCAGGCAGGAAAGAAAAGTTTATTACCCAACTGCTGGCCTGTGGCCAAGATGATCCATGGCCAGAGAGAAGGGAGAGAGAGAGTGACCCCCACCCGGCCCTGCCTTATATCTAGGGCAGGGGCAAGGGGTGTGGCCAGGTGGATTAGGATGTCACCTCAGGGAAAGGGGAGGTAACTGCCTCCAGGTCTGCTGGTTACCCAGGTAACTGGGTGGAGACTTAATGAGGTGGGGGCATCTACATGGAGCCTTCCAGGGACAGATCTTACAGTTTCCAGTGTTCATCCGCAAGGAAAAGAGACAGGACAAAGAAAGGCCTCCATTGGCCTGTCCTACAGAATGGGCCAATACCCATCTGACTTCTTAGAGTTTGATGAACTGCCTTGGTGTCAGCTTGCCCTATGGCCTGGACTCCCCTCAGGGCCTGTCCCATCATGTGTGGACTCCCTCCAGGGCCTGTGCCACCATGTGGACTCCCCACTAGGGCCTGTCCTACCATGTGGACTAGTTAAGCTGCACATTTGCCAGATCACCCTTCACTCCTGAGGATAGGCACATAGGCCTGTCCTATGGTTTCCTGTGTCCTTTTCTCTTGATCTCTGACTGAGAAACTCAAGCAATTCTTTAACAGTGACATCCAAATTTCTGACATTTAGCCCCAAATTTTAACAGTGGAGGAAAATAAATTAAGTTCCCAATGCCTTTTGCTAAATCAGGTAACTTAATCACAGTGTAAACAGCCTTTGGCATTAAGATAGCGAATCTTTTCAACTGCAAATGAACTATAGTTCCTCTTTAAACATTTGCTATGGCTCAAACTTGATGACCTTTGAGTTTAGACTTAAACTTACCCATTTTCACATCATCCAGTGGCAAGAGGTACTTATGCCAATCTTACTCTTGCAATAATCATCCAAGATTTAAGCCAAACTTTTAACAAATGACTTTAACATTCTCTAGCCTCATTTGCGAGGGTTTGCTAGTTTTAGCAAGACATTTTAGCACACTAAGCACTTTTCTGCTTAAGATAGGTGGAAGGGGGTTTCCTGGACTAAGACTCAGCCCACTCAGTTCTTGACTCTAGTCTCAGCCCAATTTTGACTAGATCAATTGACCTTTAAATACCTTCAGTTGGAAGAAAATGGCTACTTGAAGCTGATCTCTCTTCTCCTCTGTCCTCCTTAGGGTGTTATGCCCAAGTCGCGAGAAGACCACCAAGAAGACCACCCAGAGCCAGACGTTCTGAAATGCAAAAGCAAGGCTCTATTCAGGCAAGCTGCAGATTGGGCCTCGTCCTACTCACCGACACAGCGGAGGCTAGGAGGAAGGCCCCGAGCTGAGATTTCACAGGGCTTATAAAGGTAAAAAACCAAAGTTACAGCAATCAGGTGTTCTCAGGGCTAGAGACATTCCGGGGTGATTAGAGTTAAGCATTCCCAGGCGGTTAGAGTTAAGCAGGGAGTTTCCTGACTAGTTGGGCCCTAATAAGCTCATTCTGCTAGCCAGGATAATTGGTGGCTTGGGTTTGCTCACAGGGCCTGCTTATCTCAGGTTCGTGTAGTAAAGTGGGGCCTGACTTCAAAATGGCTTTAGTCTGGCTCTTCAAGGGTACCTGGGGAGGCTGTTTGGAACTTGATAGCGGCAGAGGCCATATGTCCCATGTCTTCCTGTAAAGTAAGTTAAATTACAACAAACACATCCTTTCACTATGAGGACCTTCAGAAGGGGGTCAAGGTGTCCCTTGACCGACCCAGCCTTAGAGAGCTCTGCTGTTTCCAGCTTCTTTCTGTCTCAGTCCTACAGACAGTGCACCTTTCAGATTCACACAGGCCTACTCAGTGCTTTTCATTGCACTCTTATACAGGGGCCTACCCAGTTGGGCCCCCAGACAGCGCACTTTTACTGACAGGCCCACTCAAGTGGCCCCACAGACAGCCTTTCCAGGTGGTGCACTTTCCAACGCACTCTTACAGATAGGCCCACTCAGGCGGCCCCACAGATGGCCTTAACAGATGGTGCACGTTCCAGCGTACCTTTACAGATGGGCCCACTCAGGCATCACCACAGATGGCCTTTTCAAACAGTGCACTTTCCAGCACACCTTTGCAGACGGTCCCACTCAGGTGGCCCTACAGATGGCCTTTACAGATGGTGCATGTTCCAGTGTACCTTTATAGATAGGCTCATTCAGGCAGCCCCATAGACAGCCTTTCCAGGTGGTGCACTTTCCAACACACTCTTGCAGACAGGCCCACTCAGGCAGCCCCACAGACGGCCTTTACAGATGGTGCACATTCCAGTGTACCTTTACAGATGGCCTACTCAGATGGGCCCAGACAGCCTACAGACACAGACACAGAAACAGATTGGTCGACATACACCTCCGGAGGTTTCCTTTCTTCACCTGGGCGTCTTCCCCCAAAAAAGGTGGTTAAGGACTCTTCCTGGCCAATGCACCAAATGTAATGGGCTCCCCCCAAGTGAGGTGACCACAATGTAATGGGGTCCGAGGGTGGGGGTATCCCCCATCCCTCCAAGAGTCAGAGACAGTCAGAGTAAACACTCAGAGACAATCTCAAGTAAAAAGATGGATTTATTGAGGAAGCAAAAAGTATACTGATCGGCCATGGCCATGGCCCAGACTCGGGAGCTGGGATTGCAACCATAAAAAGCAGGCTGGCTGGCTAGGCCCGCAGCCCAGACTTGGGAGCTGGGACCACATATCCCAGGCCACACTTGAGGTCCAGTTATAAAGGCAAACACCACATGGTCAAGCCTGCCACATGCAGGTGGCCAATGAGGTTACAATACTTACAGAGCATGCCAGGTCACACATAGGTGGCCAATGGAGTTACAATCTGCCTTATAGCAACTGTTTGAACCAACCTATCATTTTAGTTAGACTTGGCACATGGATTTGGCGGGGCTCACATGATATACCTACTCATGAGAGGGCACAGGTTTAACCTTGAGTGGTCCACTACTCAGGTGGTCATGCAGTTTACACAATCTTATCACAGCAAAGGGGAACTTCCCTGGATAGGGTGGGGGAGATCTTAGTGAAGATGGAGTAGGCTTCTGCTCTCTTTAATCTGAGATGGAGTCAATCTGACACCCTGCAACAGCCAATGATGGCGCTGGCCAGATCTGACCTCCATATTACACACCCTAGTCTGAGAGACTCTTATCCAATTGACAATGAAAAAGCTGGAAGTAGACCTGTGGCTTAAGTGGTAGAGTGCCATCCTCAAGCAAAAGAGCTAAGCAAGAGCTTTAGGTCCCGAGTTCAAGACCCAGTATTAAAACTCCCCAAGATTAGAAAGTCTTCATCTTAACCAGCCTTTGCTGATTCAAAAGTATTGGCATCATTTTAGGAGTCTTACCTCATAGGACTGTGAGCAGGTTCTGTTCTCCCAGCAGGTTGCTTTGGGTGAATAACAGTCCATAGGGCTGTTGCATTGAGTGCATCGAGTGCCTACCAAGGAAGGAAACACAGATCTGATGAACAGACTAGCCAAGAAAACCTCGCTTAGGTGATGAAACTCACACTTCTGCTTTGCATATATTAGCCAGGGGGTGAACTGTGTTCTTCACGCCTTCTCATTTCCCATGTTGCCCTGACGATGCTGTTTTCTGTAGTCCAGCTCTCCTATTTTCTGGCCAGTCCCCACTGCCTGTGAAGCAGGCCTCCCTCAAAGCCCCATCAGATCTGGTGTTCACCTAAGCTCCTAGAGCTTCTGCCAGGATGCTTGCTCATACCTGGTGCTCTACTGTGTGAGCCTTGCCTCCAGTCCTACTTTTTGCAAGTTAATTGGAAAAAAGAATCTTGCTGACTTTTCTTCTCAGGCTGACATTGAGCCATGATTTTCCTGAGTTGCTAGGATTACAGGCATGAGCCACAGGCACCCAGCACCCAGCAATCTTTAAAAAAAAAATCATTTATTAAGGCTTGTGTCTGAATTTGGGGTGACTGGTAGGATACATCCATTGAAATGCCTTTGGCTCTCCCCAAATATTGATTAGTAGAAAACACCAATTTTCTGTAATTTCAATAGATCACTTTACAAGAAGGCTAGTTTGATTTGCTACATACCTGGGAAAACAGAACTGCTGGGCTTCGCTCTACCCCCCATCCACGTGGGGGTCCTGGGCTTCTCTGCCTCTTCCGTGTGTGGTCCTCTGCTGCTCTCTCACATACCCCTGGCCAGTAGGGAATTAACTGCGGGAGCGGAGGCCACGGGTAGCCTCGGTTGGCGCGTGGTCGCGAGACACCCCATACCCGCCAAGGAAGACACAGGCGCGTGGGTGTCCTGGAGAACTCTCAAAGGATGTTCTGGTTTATTCAAGGGAGGGGCTAACAGTTATACCCCCAGAGGAGCGCGAAGGAGAGGGGTTATTAACGATTGGCTAATGGATTGTCCATCACGGTGATGTCACGGACCTTCCTCTATGGGCGGAGACCACAGCCCCCCCAAGGACCGGATCTCTGGGGTCTCCGCCATTACACACGTGGCCGAGCCAAGAGGCGGGGGCTGCTTTGCTTCTCTTCCAGTTGAAGCCGGAAGGTGGGAGTGGCTACCTTCCACACTGCCCCAGGGTGGGAGGGAAGGCAGTGTCTCAGGACCGCCCTCTCCCCCTTAAAGCCAAGCTGAATCCCCAACACAGAACAGTACAATTTTAAACATTAGCAAAGTATTATTGATACTAATGTTGGTTTTGATTTTTTTTTTGTACTAATACTGGGTTTTGAACTTAGACCCTAAAGCTCTGTTCAAGGTTGGTGCTCTACCACTTGAGACATAGCTCCACTTCTGACATTTTGCTTTTTAATTGGAGGTTAGAGTCTCATGGACGTCCCTGTCCACAGCTGGCTTCAAACTGCAGTCACTAGATCTCAGCCTCCTGCACAGCTAAGATTACAACAAGCACAAGGGAACAGTGCTTGCCTGACTTGGAGATTTCTGACTTTGATATGGCTAAGTCAGTGATGCTGTGCAATTTCCTTCTTGCTGGGAACCAGATGCCAGAGTCTTTTTTTTTTGCCAGTCCTGGGGCTTGGACTCAGGGCCTGAGCATTGTCCCTGACTTCTTTTTGCTCAAGGCTAGCACTCTGCCACTTGAGCCACAGTGCCACTTCTGGCCGTTTTCTGTATATGTGGTGCTGGGGAATTGAACCCAGGGCCTCATGTATAAGAGGCAAGTACTGTTGCCAGTAGGCCATATCCCCAGCCCCTAGATGCCAGAGTCTTTAGACACAAGGGGAATGAGTTTTTTCACTCAAGTCTGGCACTCTACTGGTTGAGCCTGAGCTCAACTTCTGGTTTTTGCTGGTCAATTGAAGGTTAGAGTCTCCAGAACTTTTCTGCTTGGGAAAGTTAGTAAAAGAGAGCTTTGAAAAGGGAAACTGAGAAAACAAAGATGGATTCCTTTGGATAAGAAAGGATTTGGAAAGTAAGGATTGTCTTAAAGGTGTGTTCCAAAATGGAAAAAAGGTAGAAATTAAGACAAACCCCAAATGGTATGAGTATATATTAAATTCTTATAAAATGGAGCTTACTAAAATTGGTATTGAAGTAGAGTGGGGGTTCGCTACAATGAAAAGGGGTGCCCCCCAAGGGAGGGATTCCTGGTTCCCCCAAGAGTCCACCACACAGTCTCCAGCTACAAGGTGACAAAAAGACAGTTTTATTGGGGAAGTAAAAAGTGAACAAAAAGTGAACCGACCGGCCTTGGTCACAGCCCAGACTCGGGAGCCGAAACTGCCGACCACGAGTGCAGGATCAGGGCCCAGACTCGGGAGCTGGGACCGCGCGTCCGTGTGGCCTTCCAGCCTGGTTATAAGGCAAACATCACAGACAAACTTGTCACACACAGGTGACCAATGAAGATACAATACTTACAGAGCATGCTAGGCCGCACGCAGGTGGCCAATAGAGTTACAGTCTGTCTCATAATATTTATTTGAACTAACCTATCATTCTAGTTAGAATTGACGCATGGATTTGGCGGGGTTCACATGATGCAGGCGGATATGCCTACTCATAGCCTGTTCCCTTGAAGCTCCCCGGCCTCAGGTGGTCAATCTACATAACTTATCATAATAAAGAGGAGGACACAGGTTCCCTTGAAGCTCCCAGGCCTCAGGTAGTCAATCTATATAGTAAAGGGGAGCTTCCCTGAATAGGGTGGGGGAGGGCTTAGTGGAGATGGAGTTGGCTTCTGCTCTAATCTGAGCTGGAGTCAACCTGAAGTCCCTCCACAGCTATTGATGGCACTGGGCAGATCTGGCCTCCCTATTACAGTATGTAATTAAGTTAGCTGTGATTTAAATGCCAATGTAAAACCAACATGTCATTCTGTCCATTTCTGTCCATCTAAAGAATATCTGGTTAGCCAGTGGGACAGCAGCTTGAAAAAGCCAGTGTACTCAGAAAAGCAGAATACTGGGAGATTTCAAATGTCTTTAACCAGTCAGTGTAGAAATTTGCAGGCAACATGGCATAAGATGTGATGATCCATCTGAGGGACTCAGGCTAGCCCAGATCTAGTACATCTCTTCCAACCTGGAAGATGGCCTCACTCCTGCCTGACTCCATTACACGCAGCAGCTGATTCCTCATGAAAGATTGCTTTTGATTTGCAAAAACTAAGACTCTTGTGGGACACTCTCTGTAATGCATAGATTTGTAAATCTTACCCAGCCTTATATGGAAAAGGCTATGTTGTTATGTTATCCTGAAACAAGTGTAGGCCAATAGAGCTTCTTGTGAACTTTGCTTAAAGTAACTTGGCTAATTTAGGCATTGTTAGGTCACCAGAAACCAGGTTATCCAGGAAGCTAAGCTATACTAAACCTGTGTTAAAACTCTCATCACATATTCTGAGTTTTGTCATTGCAAAACTCTGGCAAATATTTGTTGGTCAATTCTTTTTTTTTTTTTTGGCCAGTCCTGGGCCTTGGACTCAGGCCCTGAGCACTGTCCCTGGCTTCTTTTTGCTCAAGGCTAGCACTCTGCCACTTGAGCCACAGCGCCACTTCTGGCCGTTTTCTGTATATGTGGTGCTGGGGAATTGAACCTAGGGCCTCGTGTATCCGAGGCAGGCACTCTTGCCACTAGGCTATATCCCCAGCCTGTTGGTCAATTCTTGACAAGGTGCAGGTAAGCTCTACTTATTTCTATTCAATCTCCTTGTTGCTTTAATTGGACATAAAAAAGGATTTTTGTGGGGAAAACCTTATTTGATCTGAGGGTTGCAATTCAAAGCCAGCCTTGACAGAAAAATCCCTCTGAGACTCCATCTAACAGCTCACCAGAAAAGAGCTAAGCTGGAAGCATGGCTCAAGATCTCTAATTAACCAGTCACATGCGAAAAGTGGCTCTGTGACTCAAAGTGGAAGAGCACTAGCCTCGAGCAGAAGTGCTCAGGGACAGTGCCCAAGCCTTGAGTTCAAACCTTGTAACTGAAGAAATGCCTACTGAGCCATCCCAGCAACAAGAACCTGGACCTTCAGGCCAGTCCAGATAACCAGGAACCATGGAGAGGAATAAGAGGGCCATATCCTGGTGTCACATCCTAAATGGAGCCACTCTGTGCTTGCCCTTTCAAAATTAACCAGAGCCAGGAGATCAAGGGAAATAAGTTTGTTCATCTAATGTCTATATCTGTCTACCTTCTAGCTGGACAGGAATTTACATTCTTGCCTTTGTTACCTGCTATTTGTGAGTCTTAGAATCAGGACTGTTTGCCTCAGGAGCTTCCTGGGTCTCCCATACATACTTTGTAATCTAGAGATCTACCAAAGCCTCCTGTCAAGCCCCTTAACCACCCTAACCCAGCCCCAGCTTCTGACTGCTGACCAGTCTAGCATGTTCTCCCCTACCTAGACACCAGATGTCTGTAGTAGTTAGGGACATTTTCCACCAACTCCAGGACAGCCTGGAACTCAGAAGATAAGAACTAGCTAATCTAGCCATGTCATCCAATTTTTATTTATTTATTTATTTATTTATTTATTTATTTATTTATTTATTTATTTATTTATTTATTTATTGCCAGTCCTGGGCCTTGGACTCAGGGCCTGAGCACTGTCCCTGGCTTCCTTTTGCTCAAGGCTAGTACTCTGCCACTTGAGCCACAGCGCCACTTCTGGCCGTTTTCTGTATATGTGGTGCTGGGGAATCAAACCCAGGGCCTCATGTATACGAGGCAAGCTCTCTTGCCACTAGGCCATATCCCCAGCCCCGTCATCCAATTTTTAATTTTTCTGTCCTGAACCCTTCCTTTTGCTGTCTGTAGGCTCTCTTTTAATATTTTTATTATTGCCCAGCCTCTGTTCATGAGACTTCTTCCAGGCTTAATCCAGGGACTCGTGTCTACTACCAGGGATAGCTGCTGCTTACTGTCTTCTCCTGGAGGGGACCACATCTTTGCCTTTTACCCCTAAGGTCAATGGCCCTTGCCAGCAGAAATTAGTCAGAGAATTGGCATCCTCTTTCATAATTATCAAAGGGCTGGAGCTGTTAGATCCACCTGGGAAGGGCCCTGTGCTAGTCCCTGTCTATCTCTGAGCAGCTCTCTGTAAATACTAAAATTCTAGAGGTCCTCTCCACGAATGACTACCACAGGCCCTCAAGTTCACCTGACAAAGACAAAAGACCTGGCCTTGTCAGGAAGATTGCAACAACCCTGTTCTTACTCTTACTCCTTTTTTTTTTGGCCAGTCCTGGGCCTTGGACTCAGGGCCTGAGCACTGTCCCTGGCCTCTTCCTGCTCAAGGCTACCACTCCGCCACTTGAGCCACAGCGCCGCTTCTGGCCGTTTTCTGTATATGTGGTGCTGGGGAATCGAACCTAGGGCCTCGTGTATCCGAGGCAGGCACTCTTGCCACTAGGCTATATCCCCAGCCCCTTTACTCTTACTCCTATTCAAGAGGACAGACCAACAGAATGCAGCCGCAACCTTCCACCAACCAATGAGTAACCTCCTCTCTTTTCCCACAATGTTCTCTCCATCCCTCTTGGCTGATCTCACAGACCACGACCTGACAGATCTTTTTCTGGCTTGCTTTTATCTTTTCCTATGAAATTACTCTCCTTTCAGGACGCTATTAATCCTGCCCACCTGTTAGAGCTGGTGCAGGTCTAACATTTACAAGGAGCCTTTATGGACTTCACACTCTTTGAAATTTACCTCCTTATTCTCTTTTTACTCCTTTCACATACTTCCTTTTGACTGTACCTTCACTTCACCTTTACCTTCCTCATTTCAGGCCTTGGACTCTCCTTTGCCTTCCCCAATGTTGCCTTCTCTCCTTGAACATGTAGGTGGCTTACAGCCCCCAGGCCTTCCACTCTGCCTTCTGAGTCCTCCATAAAAGTTGGAGACCTGACAAATATTCCTAAATAGTGCCTGTCACAGACACCGGGGCCATTAAGTTTTCTGCCAAGTACTGCCCTGCTACTGGATTCCTCTCAGCACATAGAGTGCCACCAGCCTAACTAGCCTTCTCACATCTCTGAGTCTACCAGACCAAATAAACCAACTTGGATCCAGTCACCTTCAAGTCACAGAAACACCAGGTACTAAAGATATCAAGAATGGAAACATCACCAGCCAGCCTGTCCACCCCAAACAAGTAACATCTAACCTGTTTCCTCCTGGGGTGCCTCATCAAATATTGGTAACATCTCCTTCCATCTCCTCTTGTGTTTCCCATAGGGAAACTTCCTATAATGGTTCTAAAAATCTTTGCTATCTGAGGCTATACAATATGGGGGGTCCTCCTCCTCAGAGTCCTCGCAGGACTGCATGCATAACATTTGGTATCACCTGGCCCAATTGACTAACACCTCTAACTTTTGTCTGAGGCAGGAACTGGAGATGGGACATGTGCTCAGATCCTGTCTGCTTCCAGTGTGCAAACCTATGGCAGATATACCAAACTTAAAAAATCTATGCTGGCTCCTATAACTGGGGAAGGCCTTCACATCAAAAACCGGCAAATGCTCTGATGCCCCCTGAATTATAATGCCGGAAAATAACACCTGTGACCAGGATCAAAATTGCACCCACAACTGTATAGAGCTAAAAATGGGCAATTTCACTTGTGTCAACTATGAATGCATTTTATATGCAAAGGGCTGTTTCCTTAACTAATGGCTATTTTTTGTTTGTTTTTTCACCTGTGAGAGTTATACTTTTAACTATATCCCTGCCAATCTGCCTCATAACTCCCAATGCTGCCTAAGCCGCCTTGCTGTTTTACTACCTCACAAGGAGCTCTCCCAGCCTCAACATTGCCCTCACTTTCTCCTAGATTGGGATATCTGGGCTGGCAGTAGGAGCCTATAAGATATCATGTATTTGGAATGCATAGTGGCAAAAACATTAACTGCAGCTCTTCTGCCATCACACTGTTAAAATCAGGAACAATAGGAACAGAGGCAGGCTGGCCATGACAATCACACTGCCACTGATTACCCACTCTTACTCACCACCAAGGGTGTGAGGAGGTTTAAAACATATGCTCCTTTAACCTAATAGCAGCTATGCCATCAAGGAACAAGTGAAACAGCTCAGGAAACTTGCAGAAGACATCCAACAAAATAAGGGGGATGGGACATAGTTGGTGCCTTACTCCCTGGCTCATGCCTATCTTGGGTCCATTAAATGCAATTTTTTTTTTTTTTGCCTCATACTAATTGTGCTTTGCATATTCAGGTGTATGCAAAACATCCTTATGGGAAAGATGAGACTTTTCACCAGTCACTCAATCAATGCACCAGGAGGGTGCCCGGTTGAGTGTCCCCCATGGACTACTTTTTCCCCCCCTCAGCAGGAAGCAACCCCAGAAGAAATGAAATGACCTTCGCCCATGTCCCTGACCTGGTGTCCCCGTTCAATTATTAAACCAAAGAGTGGGGAATGTTAGCCCCCTCTCCCATAGCTTAGCATGCTCCTTTTCCAGGCAACACGAGGCCCATTTAGTAAGGGAAGGAAATAATCAGCCACCCTCCTCCCCACTCTACCTTCAGATGGTACTCCTGTGGAGCAGCTACACCCATATAAAGCAACAAGATCACCTTAGTGACCTTCAGGCCTGGGCAGCTGCAAGACCCTTTATCTACTACTGGGGCAGCAGCCATAAATCCTAGCCCGCCATGATGAAGCCCCTGGTCCTCATGGTCACACTGGGGTCTCTGCCACTCCTAGCCCCTGTAAGTTATATAGGTCACCTCAGACAATAGCCAGCACTTCTTACTCTTCTTGTGAGAAGGGGTCCCTTTGCTGGCAATAAACCTTTCCTATATCTTTGTACCTGGATGTCTGTGTGGTTTTCTGGCAAAGCCTAATTTGCCCTAACACCGTATCTTGGCTAGTGTGAATAATGAGGTAATGAACATGGATGTGCAGGTGTCTCTATCATGTCCTGGCTCATGATGTCCTGGGCAGATGTCCAGGAGTGGGACATGGCTGAGTATGGTATTGTAGGCAAGGTATATGCTTCGTTTTTTGAGAAATCTCTGGACTGCTATCCAGAGTGGTTGCACTAGTTTATATTTCCACCAACAGTATAGTAGGCTTCCTTTTTCTCTCATCCCCATCATTTGTTGTTCAAATTCACAGGGTTGGCCAATCAAACCAGGGTGCAATGGAATTTCAGTTATTTTGACTTGCATTTTCTTTATAGCTAGGGATGGTGACCATATCCTCATGTGTTTCTGAAATAAGGATACTGGGTCTAACAGATACCATCCTGGCAATGTGCTAGATGATGAAATTGGGTTTAACTGGTGCCATCTTATCTTCATGGTGGAGGAAGGTGACGTCCTACACCCAGGTGATGGTGGTGCCTGAATTCCTAGAGGTAGGGGTGGGGGCTTGGACAATAGATTACTGGACCTGCCCATCCTGTCCCATGAACTTTCAAGACTTACAGGCTCCCTGTGACCCTGCCTCCTGACCAGGACCCTATTTAAACCTGACCAGCTCAAGTGCCATTTTGCACCATGACTCTCCTCAGGTCATCATGGTGTCCCACCTCAGCTCTCCATTGGAGTTGATCTGGTTAGGTATGCTTTTCTGCTTGCTTTTGTTTTACTACCCTCATGGCTCTGTTTTCTAAGTGTTAAGTGCATTCAAGGCTGCAACTTTTCTGGGGACACGTGTCTGCCTGCAGTTGCTGGCTTTCTAATAAAGACTCTCGATTCAACATGTCAAAATGTGGCTTTTCTGTATCTCATGATTGGATTCCCTTATAACATTTATTTGCCACTCTTACTGAAATATGGATATTGGGTCTAACTGGTGCTGTCTTGCCTTCTTGGTGGGGAGTCCCCATCCCCAGGTGATGGGCTTGTCTGAATTCCTAGAGGCAGGGGTGGGGACTTGGACAATATGTTATAGGACCTGCTAGACCTGTGCCATTAACTTGAGACTCTGAACTCTCAAGCTCCCTGTGACCCCATTCCCTGACCAGGACCCTATTTAGGACCTCTGACCACCTGAGCCATCATTGTTTCATTCCTCGTATCTCCTGACTCCTCAGGTCACCATTGCATCTCTCTTCAGCTCTTCATCAGAGTTGATCTGGTTTGTTGAGATTGTTTTTCTGCTTTCTTTGCTTTACCACCCTCATGGTTCAGTTTCCTAATAGTGTTAAGTATATTCAGGGCTGCAAGTTCTTTGGGGACATGTGTCTGCCTGCAGTTGCTAGCTTTCTAATAGTCTCCCAATTCAACCTCTCAAAATGTGGCTTCTCTGTATCTCGATTGAAATCTTGTATAACATTACCTCGTCTTCTGAGAAGTCTCTTCTTAGCTCCTTTGCTTATGGGGACAGGTGTTAAAAATGTGCCATTTGGTGGAAGAAGTTGGGCTTCATTCAGGGCTACCTACTGCTCAGAACTAGCACCTTCTTCATCTCAGTCCTGTGGGGAAGCACTCTCTGCAGCTTGACACTTGCTTGCTTCAGTGGTAGCTTCCATCTATTTTCCCACCTTGAGCCTATACTGATGAGGAGAGAAGCAGCCAGGTCAATAGTCCTTCTGACCCCCTCAGAGACTCACAGGGCTAACTGATGCTACCAAAGTGAGCACTAGAAGAGGAAACATGTGGCAAAGAGAGGAAAATAGTCAAGGCACTGGACTCTGAAAGCCATACATCTTAGCATCTTCCCATGCTAGGTAGAAAATTCGAGCCTGTGGGGGTTTGTAGCCTCCATTTGTATTTGGCTTCCTTCCCCCATGGACCTCTGTGCAGATAATGGTGTCACTCTGGCCACACAAGGTCCCATTTTTTTCTACTTGGCCTTTTGCCCTCTTTGGCCTTCCTGACAGGGACTCTCCCTAGACCAGGTCCTCATTTGCATTTCCCCACATGGAAAACAGCTTATAGGCTGTGGAACGCAGGTGCTCCATGGAATGTAAAAAACAGCTATGGAAGATTGGGATTGGGACATTTGTTTTTTTTTTTTTTTCGATGCAAATGCATGAGAGTCTTTATTGCAAGCTCGAGCTTGGACTCCCAACCATCACGGACGCAGCGGATCCGGATTGAGAGTCCCGACACTTCAGTTAGCAGGGTTTATAAAGGTAAAAGCATAGCACCCATGTAGGGGCTTGACGTAGGGATTAGAGTAAGCAACAAACGAGCAAGCGTGGCACAGATGTAGGAGTTGATACAGAGGGTGGAGCAAATAACAAGCCATTTACAGAATCAGAATTTTGGGGTCAGGTTGACCTAATTATCAAGATGGAGTCAGCTCTACAACATCCCCCCTTTTCTTTTAGCCTAGTCAAACCCTTTACTTATTTCGTTTACATTGAAGGGTGTGGGCTGGGTACGTAGGACCATCAGTTCTATGGCTCCAATCCTTTGTACATATGGGCCAATCCAAATCCTGTGCCTCGAAGTGCCTAAGGTGTTATCTGGGAGGTCCACCCCCAGGAGGGCTCCAGGCAGGTGCTCTCACCTGTTTAAATCTCCATCCAGTGACCTAGGTGACTGGCGGGATTGGGACATTTGTGACAGACTTTGGCCATGGCACTGGAGGTACCACTGACAGTGAAGGGCTCAGAACAAGGACACTGAGAGAGGAAGTGAGCCTTGACTACGACCCACCCTCTGCCACTTCTACCTTGGGAGTGTTACCAAATGAATATGGCTTGTTTTCCATGGATCTCATTTACTAAAGCCAAGTGTAGCCAAGGAGAACATCCTCATTCACAAGGCAAGGAAGGATATCTCACACTGAAATCTGCCTGCCTGACAATGGGAAGGGGGGTGTCTACAGAGGAGGAAGTCAGGATTCTGAGGATGGGGAGTAATGCATAGAGGGAGGTAGGGAAATGGATGGTGATTAACTGCTTGTGCATTCCTAGCTCTACTTCCTGGCCCCCTCCCCTGAAACATGCAGGCAAAGAAAGAGTAGCCACACAATGGAGTCTTTAGAAACCAGGCCCAAACTCCAGGAGTCCATAGTAAGATCTACTCTTGCCCCTCATGCCAAATAAAGGGACATGGTGAAGGGCAGGGAAAGGACACTGATTAGATGGCAGACATTTTTAGAATACCGTGGAATATTGGCCTTATCCCTCTTCAGCCATGTCCTCAGGCCTGGGGTGTGCCTAGGGGTGCTGAGAACCTGCAACATAGGAAGATCCTGGGCTGGCATGAGAAGGACCTGTCACTTTGGCCAGGGACTAATTTAGATAGCGATGGAGGCACTGAGTGGTGTCCTGTGAAGCTGTGCAGCCCCTTGCTAGATCGTTGAGTTGTTGGTGGACGTCCCTAGTGTGGCCGAACACTCACACCTTCCCCTTCCCAGCCCCTCATTGTCTCAACACAAATCCCTGATCGGTGGTTAAGGCCAAGACACAGCTAAGAGAACACCAGCAGAGGAGCTGCCCAGGAGGAGCCCCACCCCCGGGAGCCACAGAGATGAAGAACCCCAAGACCACCCCGGGGGGGGGGGGGGATGTCCCAGAGGAGCCACCCCAAGACCCCCGTGACCCTGAGCCGCCACCTGCAGAATGGCCTCCCGCTTCCCCCATCCCCCAAGCAGGCCGATGTCCGCGCCGTCTTGGCCCGCATGCTGCAGGCCGCCTTCCACATCCACGCACAGCTTCTGGGTCTTTCCAGTGTGGTGCACTGTCCAGCACAGAGCCGGCCAACTGGGGAGCGCCCTGAGCGATCTCCACAGAGGGAGCACGGACCTGCAGATGAAAACCCAAAAGCTGCAGGGCAGCCGGCCTGTTCCAGTCCAGAGCGAGGAGGCGGCAGCCCAGGCCGGGGAGCACCGTGAGTGCCAGGTCGGGGAGCGGGCAGCCGCCTGGACACCCGCCGCCTAGCCCAGCCCTGACCACACGCGCCCCGTGGTCATCGACAAGGAGGCACAGCCTGGTGTGCCGTAAGTGAGCAGCCCTCGCCACGTGGAGCCCGCACCCAAGCCTCCTGGGGCCTGGACCCTCAGGAGCCTCACATCCTGCAGCTGCCCAAGATCCTGAAGCACGTGGCGGATGCGGTCATGGATGACAATTTCGCCCTCCTCTGCCAGGCCGATGACGAGCTGGTGGAGGTCGTGGTGCTTCCCTAAAGCTCTGAGGGCAACCTGGAGAGGCGGGGTAGGACTCTGCCCCACACTACCTCCTGTCACCCCAATCCCCTGCCGCCCCTGTCTCCAAGGCCAGGGCAGCGTGGTACAGCAGTGCCCTGGGCTTCCCGCCTCTCCCAGGCACATGGGGCGAGTCCACCGGGCGCCACGCTAGGCCTCATCACTAAAGGAACTGACTGCAGGCCTCAGGAGGTCCAGACTGCAGGCACACGGTCCAAACCCCGGGGCCATCTGCAGACAGCGCAGGGAGGGCAGGGCGGGGGTGGGGTGGGGAAGCAGGGAGGCAAAGGACTCCAGGGAGGCCTGTGCAAAACACAAAACACTTTAGATACTAATCTGGAGTGCAAGGGGATAGGTGTTTATTAGTCTCTCAGAATGAGTGGAGTTACTTTATAGGTTCCTAATAGTTTTGTGCTTTCTAAATTATTTATGGAGTTTATACATTTGTGTTAATTACATTATCTCCAAAACATAACACTCTTATGTGGTTGTACATCAGTTCGCTAAGTTGTGTAACAGTGTATTCATAATTCTCCTTTGTCAAAGGGCATTGACCTCTGCAGCAGCTTTTGGTCACAGCGGGGACTTTGACAGAGCAGCAGAATAAAACAAGAAAGAAGATTCCAGCTGAACATCTGAGGGGAAGGCTGGTTCTAAGGACTGCGACAAAGCCAAGTTTCCTCACCATGGAACTTGGGTAGGGTGGAAGAGTTCTATGCTCCCTATATTAATATATTCTACAGAAGGTTTCTATTGTGCTTATTCATTACTTTTATGATGTGGTTGTATACTCAGGTGTCTGCACTGTTCACGATTCAATGAACTGTGTATGGCAATACTGAACTCTAAAAGCCTAACAGGAAAATTGACATTAGAGAGCAAAATACAAAAATGAACATGTAACAAATGAAAATGTAACAAAAATGAAGATGTTACGTAGGGTGAACAATTTGAAAAAAAAATGGAATGGAGATATGCTGTAATTGAAAACTACACGTCCAAGACTATATTTATTACAACAGGAAAATAAGAATGCCACAGGCAAATACAGATAGAATATCTACAGAAAGAAAATACCTGTATAATTTTATGTTGGAACACAAAGAACTGATAGATGTTGCATTTTTTTTGGTTTTGTTTTGCCAGTCCTGGGCCTTGAACTCAGGGCCTGAGCACTGGAAATGTTCATATGTATTTCGTCCTCCTCTTCCCTTTCTACCTCCCTCCCCTCCCCCTCCCTTCTTGCTGCTGGGTGTCCATGGCTCAAACCTGTAATCCTAGCTACTCAGGAAGCTGAGATCTGAGAATCACGGTTCAAAGCCAACCAGGACCAGAAAGTCCATGAAACTCTTTATCATCAATTAAACAAAAAGCCAGAAGTGGAGCTGTGGCTTAAGTGGTAGAGTGCTAACCTTGAGCACCGATGTCCAGGGCAAAGTCCGGGGACAGCGTCCAGGTCCTGAGTTCAAACCTCAGGACCAGCAGCCAAAAAAAAGTAAATGCTTATTTTTACTTTCTTTTTCAAAATTATTTTCTGCCATATTGAGGGTTATATTCAAGGCCTGGATGTTGTCCTTTAGCTTTTTCTTTTTTTGGCACCCTACTACAGGACAGGGTAGGGCAGAGGGGACAGATGATCAGGGATCAGCACTGTCCCTGGCTTCTTTTTGCTCAAGGTGAGCACTCTGGCACTTGGGCCACAGCAACACTTCTGGCCGTTTTCTATATATGTGGTACTGAGGAATTGAACCCAGGGCTTCATGTATATGAGGCAAACACTCTACCACTAGGCCATATTCCCAGCCCCCATATGAACATTTTCACACACCCCCAGTCCTTGATAATTTTTCCAATAGAGTTAATAGATTTGACAGTAGACCAGTACAGCAGAACAAAACGAAGGGGAGGACACACCTGTTCTTTACTAATTAGTTTGGAAAAAATGCTGGAAAGCGTACCAGAGAATCAGTTCTCCATCCTTTTGCCTTTATTTTTATTTTATTTTTTTTTGCCAGTCCTGGGCCTTGGACTCAGGGCCTGAGCACTGTCCCTGGCTTCTTCCTGCTCAAGGCTAGCACTCTGCCACCTGAGCCACAGTGCCCCTTCTGGCCGTTTTCCATATATGTGGTGCTGGGGAATCGAACCTAGAGCTTCATGTGTAGGAGGCAAGCACTCTTGCCACTAGGCCATATTCCCAGCCCCCCTTTTGCCTTTAATTCTGCTGTGGACTCAAATAATATGACTCATGTGCAACCCTCAGATGATTTGATTTCTCAGCTTTTGTAAAACAAGTCCAGGTACTGGGACGCAGATCCAGCTGCCTGAAATCACCTCACTTTTGTGTGAGTTGTCGGGACTCAAGGCCCTAGTCACGCTGTGTGGATGGGCCTTGGTCACCTAACATCAGGTGAGAAGGGTTGATGGAGAAATTTAGGCTCTGATCAATGCAACTTCCTATAGATTTAGACAATTTTTCCCCCTTGCAGAGCTCGAAGCCCCCTCTCCACTCTCCCTCCATTGTTCTAACATGTCCCATGCAGGGATGAGCCACCATGCCTCCCCCATATTCTTTATTGGTGAAGCCATTTTACCCAATGTCACTTGTAGTCATTACCAAGTAACAACTCTGTCATATCATCCATTAATTTTTCTGAGATCCTAAGTGTGTGTATAATCTACTAGAGCAGCATGCTCTATGACTTGAGGGGGGCAAAGGGGTGCTGAAGGGGGCTCTAGAACAATACATTACCTTTATCAATCATCTGTAAAACCATGGAAATTAGACTTCTTTGTGGAAAGCTCACACACATACTGTAGAGGCTGAGACTGGAGGATTTCTGTTCTAGGCCACCCCAGGCAGAAAAGTCCTTGCATTTCTTATCTCTAATTAGTTAGCAAAAAGCCAGAAGTGGGGGAGTGGCCCAAGTGGGAAAGCTTGAATGAAAAAGCTAAGCGAGAATGTGATGCTGTGAGTTTAAGCTATAGTATGCACACGTGCACACACAGGCGGGCGGGCATACATACACATACTATAAATATATCTATCTACTTCAATTTACTTGAAATTTCTCCTAGTAGGGGATACTAATGGGTTGTATAAAGGTTTTGTACACTAAAATACTTTAAAATATTTAAAAATTTCCAAGTGAGCACACAAAGTTACATAGGTATTAAAACCCATATGCTGTTATGAAAATAAGACTGTAACTTAAGCTTTAACAACCAAAGATCATTTTCAACAGTTTACATTTAGTGTTTCCACAAAACTAACAAGATTATTAAACCATCTATAGATTTCAAAGTGGTACTTGTAAGTGATGATTTTCTATTTTCAGACAACTTGATGCTTCAATACATATAGATTTTTTAAAGTCTGCCAATAAATGCATAGAAGAAAAACATCATAATTTGCTTTAATAGAAAGGTTTTTTTTATTAAAAAAGTCAAAGTCTACATTAAATCAAGGAACCAAGAAACCTAAACTATACAAGCTTTCTGTATACTTAGAAAATCCAAACACAAAGTTTATAATAAAACTTTTAATTTAGAGTCTAACTCAAAGAAAATGTCATTATAGCCAGTTGATTAGTTTTGTCATTTCAATTAAATCATTCACCTGAAACATGGGAAATGGGCAACAGACAAAAGTCACTCTCGGACTGGGGATATGGCCTAGTGGCAAGAGAGCTTGCCTCGTATACATGAGGCCCTGGGTTCGATTCCCCAGCACCACATATACAGAAAATGGCCAGAAGTGGCACTGTGGCTCAAGTGGCAGAGTGCTAGCCTTGAGCAAAAAGGAAGCCAGGGACAGTGCTCAGGCCCTGAGTCCAAGGCCCAGGACTGGCAAAAAAAAAAAAAAAAAAAAGTCACTCTCAAGGGTACTTTGCAAATTATCTGGTTAATTTGCATGGTGAATGAAATTCCTAGTTTCCAAAGAGCAGACACAGCCTTTACTTGATTTTAGATAGGCACTTAGAAATGCTTTAACGAGGAGAATTTCCACTAGATTGTGAATCACTCACTTAAACGCCAGAGTAAAATGAGGTACTACACCAAGCAAAGTCTCCCAAATGACCTTTCCACTGTTGAGAAATTATAACTAGTTTCATGTTCTTTCTGAAAATAAGATGCAATACAACTAATCATGGTTGCAAAGGGGTCATCTTCTATGTACTGAATGTTTAAAATCTCAGAGAATGTCTCTATAGCCATGGACTTCTGTTCATCAAAATCTTTTTAAAAATGACATGAGCTGAAGTTGGAAAATCTCATAAATCATTGCAGATGTTAAGGGTTTTTTTTGTCTTGTTTTAAAATAAAGGCAGCTATAACTAGGAAGATCAGTTAGTTGAGTTCATTTTTTAATAGTTCCTCTCTTAAGTACTGGGCCAAACTAGAAAAGCAAAGATGAACTCTAGGTGAACACAAAAGGGCTCACCAAATCAAAGTACAAAGACAAGTAAGAGGAGAGGAAGACACCAGAATGGCCTTACTGGAACTTGGTGGAGTTATTAGCAGCACATTTATAAAAGCTTTTGTAGATTTGCATAGTGCTTGTATGTAATTCTTTCCCCTTCAGAAAGAGATTCCTACACATGAATCATCACTTAAGGTTTGGAACAGAGGATTTGTAATTTTATCAATAACAGAATAAACATTAGGCCATTCTTTGACAATGTGTTATTTCTCAACTGTAGAGCCAAAACCTTGAATGGTCAATTTACAATTAAAATGTTGAGCAACTAAAGACTATTTGATTCTTGGGTAAATAGAGAATTTGATGGGACATTATCAGTCCAGTCCTCTAATGACAACCCTCTAGCCTGTTCTTCCTTCTTTGGTTCCATGGTACTGACCACAGTGATGGAATGGAGGTAAGTGGGAGAAAATATTTTCATAGTAGGGCCGGCCATTATAAAAATCTTTCCTATTTGAATACAGTGCTCCCGTAGGAGCATCCACTCTGTTTGGATTCTTTGGTACTTTTGGAGTATAAACAAAAACATACAATAATACAAGTTTATCAAAGGAAAAAATTCCATCAGAAGTGCTAAAAGGTTACCAGCTATGATATGTAGCAACTTTTGAGAAAACCAAAGTAAGTAGCTCTTGGTTCTCTCCAAGTCTTTTTACATGATCAGAAGTTTGACATTAAAAAAAAAAATAGCTAAGGGGGGAGGGGACTAGAGAGGGGGGAGATGGGGGAAAATTGAGGGAGGAGGTAACAAGTTGGATAAGTAATTTACTTGCCTTACATGTGAAACTGTAATCCCTCTGTACTTCACTTTAACAATAAGTAAGGAAAAAAAAGTAAAGCTATATTAAAATAGATTTACTTCCACAATAAAATGTATGGATGGAAAAAAATAGATTAATAAATCTATACTAGATTCTACAGAAGGCTTTCATGATTATTTCTGAAATTCAACTTATTGTCAATTCATCTTGTCAAAAAAAAAAAAAAAAGAAAAAAATGTCTCCTGTCACAGGAAAAGCAACTTTACATTTTATATTATACAGGATATTTCCCTATGAGTATACAGACTATGAATATAAATAAAGCTCATCAATATTTCTATATGCAAATTAAATATCTTAGTGGAGTGTTTGAGTGAAGGTGTTACAACTTCCTCTTATTAGAAACATGTCACTCCTGACTATGGAGTTTATGTAGTAACTTGATAATAAATTCTATTTTTAAAGATGTAATTAGTGTATTTCTTTTTAAATGTCTTAAAACCATTATGTCCAAACCAGCAGGGTGAATATTCTATCACTAACTATGGAAGATGGCTTTTACTGATTACCTAGACCCATAACATGTGCAGTAAGCCAGCAAAATCAGCAGGACCACAGTGTTATTATAGGTTAGCCTATCTGGGTTTAAAGGATATATATTTCTCCTGAACTGACTAAAGCTGTTACAGTTCAAATCCACAACATACACAGGCAGAATGGACCTTAATATGCACGTATGTAGTGCAATTAGAAAGGGATGTACATTCCTTATATTCTAGTACCTTAATATAATTAACAAAAATAATAAAATATTTTAAAAAATAGCCAGCTGGCACTGCCAACCTATTCCTGTAGTAGTCCTAGAAACACTTAAACCTGAAGTGTTTCCTCTGTAGTCAGTACGCACCACAGTCTTCAGTGTCATATTTCCAAGCCAGCCTTGTGATGTATCTACCTGAGTTCTCTTGGCTATGGGTGAAGGTAACCTTCATTTACAACTTCCCAGCTTTCATGTATGTGGGGATAGAGCCACGCTGGGTCAACCCTTCAAACCTTTTATAGGTATAATTGAGAAAAACCCAGTCTTTGGATTTGTAGTCAGGTTCTGTGGTATTTGGCACTAGAGAGAAAAAAGGAACCATGAGCAAAAAACTGTCGTTAGTGAAATGTCATCACCTTCAACTTTTGAATGGCAACTTATAAAACTCTCTTACCTGGTTGTAAGATATCAGATTCAGGGAAGTCATCAAAATTTGAAGTGTCATCAATACTTTTGATTTCTATAGGGATTGCTGCTGGCCTTTCCCTATAAAAACAGGGAGTAAACAACCATGATAAAGTGTTTTTGAACTCTTAAGAGTTCAACAAATAATTCTTGAAAATTCTGCATGCTATTTTATGAATCTTAGAAAGGCCAAAGACATTTAGTGTGAACTTGAGCATAAGAAAGTAGATTTCAAACTAGTTGAGTATAATTTTTAATGTTTTGTTTAATTGGAATTTTTATTATATTTTTTGCCAAAATGTTCTCCTGCTATCTATGTATCCATCCATCCTCTATTCTGGCAATAGTAGGGTTTGAACTTAATTGACTAGCAAGTGCTCTACCACTTGAACAATACCTCCAGCCCTTTTTTTTCTTTAGTTACTTTTCAAATAGAGCCCTGATTTTTGCCTAGGACAAACCTGAACCATGATCCTCTTATTTATGTTTCCCATGTAGTTGGGATGATAGAGGAATACCACCATACTTAGCTTGACAGATCATGTTCTTTGTGTTGTTGTTTTTGTGCTGGTCCTGGCTGCTGTCTCTGAGCTTTCTTTCCTGAAGGCTAGCACTTTACCCCTTGAGCCACACCTTCACTTTCAGCTTTCAAAAGAAATGTTTTGGTGGTTAATTGGAGACAAGAAGGTCCTGCCTCCACTGGTTTCAAGCTGCAGCCCTGAGATATCAGCCCCCTAAATAGTGAGGGTGACTGCCATGAGCCACTAGTGCCCACCCTCACTCACTTTGTGCTAGAGCAAAAATGGATCTCCCCTACAATCTTCTCAACTACTACTTCCCAAGTAGTTGAGACTGCAGGCATGAGTCATTGTGCAGTCTATCATGCTATTTTTAAGTGAAAAAAAAAAAGCAAAAAGAAAATAAGAGCTTCTTAAAGAAAAAGATTAGCTAAAAGATTTCATAATTACTGGTGCTTAAAAATATATACATATTCATAATTTCTACCCCTTATTTATACATTAAGTATAACAGTTTAGTTAGCAAGAACCATCCATCCTGGATGTCTGAACTCTGACCCTTCTGATCATCAACTGTCAGTATGAACTTGGGCAGGCAAGTATAATACCAAGGGACTGGGTTGGTTGTCTTCAAACACCTTTCCAACCTTAAAACATGGAACACAGTTGTAAGATATCAATGAAATGTTCTATGTATACTACAATAATCATATACATGCAACAGTTAAAAGAGTGACAACTCTAGCTAGCCTTGAGCACAAAAACTCAGGGACAGTGCACAGGCCCTGAGTTCAAGCCTCAGAACCGGCAGAAGTAAGTAAGTAAGTAAATAAATAAAGTTGTAGGTTCACTAAAAAAAGTTAGGATTCTAAGATCTGGGAATCCTAGTTCAAAGTCAGCCTAGGTAGAAAGTCTGTGAGACTTATTTCCAATGAACCAGCAAAATGCTGGAAGTAGAGGTGTGACTCAAGTGTTTTAGCCTTGAGTGAAAAAGCTAGTAAGAATCTGAGACCCTGAGTTCAAGTCCCTCCACCACACACACACATACACACACACCACTACTACTACCAACAAAAACCTGACTTAGTAACATTATAGTAACATTTTTTGCATTATATAAAACAGAACTAGAGGTAAATTACCCATTAAATCTAGAAACGATTCTGATTCAAAACCTAGAAACATACCTGATGTGCCCCCAGTCTACACCTTCAAAAAAAGGATGAGCTTTTATTTCTTCTACTCCGTTGTTCCCAATTCTATTTTCAGAATCAATACAAAATCTAAAGAAAGTAATATATAAATTATATTTAAAGTATTCAAGTTGCATTGTTTTGTATGTTTTTTAAAGCATTATTTTCTGTTTACTGAAGTTTTAACTGTGTTTATTGTGGAAAATGGCACTATTCAGGAATATGATTCTAAATATTTTGAAGCTATTTTTTCTGATTGCCTATAATAATATTCAAGATACTATATTGATAAAAGGCTAAGTACTTTAAGGCTACTTTTTCCACTTAAAGGAACTCCAAAGTCAAATATTCTAAACAAATTAAATTTTTTTCATTTTTCTTTTTTTCTGGTGTGTGTGTGTTTGTGCATGTGTGTGTGCATGAGTGGGTATGCATGCATGTACACATGAACAGTGGTACTGGGATTGGACTCAGGGCCTGGGCACTGGCCTTTTGGCTCAAGGGTGGCATTATACCACTTGAGTCATAGTTTCATTTCTAGCTTTTTTCTGGTTCCCACTCAGGCTGGTTTATAACTGTAATCCTCAGATCTCAGTCTCCCCTCAAGTAGTTAGGATTACAGGCATGAGCCCACACATGGAAAATTGTTAACAGTAGAATGGATGTATCAAAGGTCATATTCTGTTTTGAAGATTTTATATAATATCTACCAACCACCTAATCTCACAGGTTGCCTCAATATAAATTCTTTGCAGCCACACAAAACAGTACCAAATACTTCCTCTTGGCTGATGAAAAGAATGGAAATTTTGCTTAGATGTCATACACAGAACTTTAATTTTCCCTTTTCTTTTCAACAGCATTGGGTCATTACATTTTTGTTTTTATTTTTTGTCAGTCATGGGGCTTGAACTCATGGCCTGGGTACTATGCCTGAGCTTTTTGCTCAAGACTAGCACTCTACCACTTTGAGCCATAGTGCCACTTCCAGTTTTCTGGTGTTTAACTGGAGATAAAAGAGTCTGGTGGACTTTCCAGCCCAGGCTGGCTTCAAACTTCAATTCTCAAATCTCAGCCTCCTGAGTAGCTAGGATCACATGTGTGGGCCACCAGCACCTGGCTGTGACCTTTTGCTTTTAAGAAATATCAGTATTTGCAACAATGTTAGAACCTTTCTCTCTTTTTTTGTTTCAATTCTATAAATTAGCTCCTTTTTCTCTTCTCACATTTTTCCTGTGAACTTCCTTTTAGGAAGCTAGCCCTCTACAAAAATGAAAGAGATTATTTGAGTGGTGAAGTTTTAGGACTTCTCCAAGAGCTTAATACCTAACCTGAGAATTAAATCCTTGGCTTTTTCAGAGATAGGCACTTCCGGAGGAAATACTAGTGTTTCTTTCCAGTTCATCACTTTTCTGTATGTTTCTTGAGGTGTTTCAGAACAGAAAGGTGGATAGCCTACATAGTAAGAAAAACAAAGACTCTATCAACTAAATACCACAACAAAACAACCCCAAATACTCTGTATGATAACAATAAAGTAATGCCAACACTTATAGTTTATATTATAGTGATATTATATCAATAATGGATTTAGGATATCCATTCTCTCAATTCACCTGAAGAGCCAAGGAGATTTTTTTTTTTTTTTTTTTTTGTGCTGGTACTGAGGCTTGAAGCCCTTAGCTCATGCTTAGTTTTTTCACTCAAGGCCAGAACTCTACCACTTGAGCTACACCTCCACATCCAGCTTTTTGCTGGCTAGTTGGAAATAACATCTCACCATTTGTCTAGGATTACAGGTGTGAGCACTAGGAACGTGGCTTCTTGCAACAGGATCTGGTATTTATTATCATGTACTTAAAACTGAGAAGGTGGAAGTGAGTTTTAAATAGTTCAGCAACTTTTGCCCTTATCTGTAAGTTCAAACAACATTCACGGAAATGTGCATACTTTTTATATCAATGAAGAACAGGCCTACCTATGAGCATTTCATACATGATGACCCCCAGGGACCACCAGTCACACAGTTTGTTATAGCCAGTCTGCATGAACACCTCTGGAGCAATGTAATCTGGTGTTCCAACTGTGGAGTAAGCCTGCAAAGGAACAGCTTGTTAAACCAACCCTCTACGTGCGCAAGTATGCAAATGGGTGCCAGTACCGGAGCTTGAACTCAAGGCCTAGGCACTGATCCTTAGCTTGTCTTCTTCAATGCTGACATTCTATTACTTGAGCCACACTCCCTACTTTTGGCTTTTTACTAGTTAATTGGAGGTAAGTCTCTCATGGACATTCTTGTCTGGCTGGCTTCAAATCATGACCCTCAGATCTCAACTTCCTACTATAGGCATAAGCCATGGGTTCTTGGCCTCAAACAAACCATTACAATAAAATTTTTAAAAAAAACATAGCACTCCATAAGGAAGTATATCCCCCCTCCCCTTGCCCCCTGGTGTCCTGGGGAATGAACTCAGGGTGCTGTCCCTGAGCCTCTTTGTGCTCAAGGCTAGCACTCTACTACTTGAGCCACAGCACCACTTCCAAGGAAGTAAATTTTTTGACTAATAATTATTTTCCACATTTATCAAGTATAAGGTTTAGGGATGGTACTGAGTAAGACAATATGCTATAGAAATGTGATTTCTGCCCTTTTAGAAGCTCAAGTAAGCTGGGCGCTGGTAGTTCATGCCTGTAATTCCACTCAGGTAGACTCGTGATCTATCACTTGGGCCATACCTTTACTTCTGGCTTTTTTTGGTGGTTAACTGGAGATATGAGTCTCATAGACTTTTCTCTCCGTGCTGGCTTTGAACCATAGGACGCAGATCTCAGCTTCCTGAGCAGCTAGGATTTACAGGCTGGTGACTAGTCCACCCGCCCCCAACTTTTTTAAAAATTCTTAATTCCCATAAAATCCTATAAAAATTGTATCTTTAAGACAGTTGTTTTCAATGAGGGGTCCTGCTGTTTGAAAATGTGTGACAGCATATTCATCTCTATAACCTGGGGAAAGACATAACTATAGTTAGTGGGCAGAGAAAAGTTCCTGCTCCAAATACCAATACATTACCCTCTACTCCCTTGGGAAACATCGGTATGAGCACTTACCATCTGTTAACAATCTGTTATCTGTGAATTCTTCTGTCTTATTTTTAAATTTTTATTTTTATTGTCAAGGTGATGTACAGAGGGATTAGTTACATACTAAGGTAGTGAGTACATTTCTTGTCAAACCTGTTACCTCTTCCCTTATTTTTCTCCCACCTTCCTTCCTCCCCACCCCCCCTTTTCTGTTTTATTTTTGTTTTGTTTTATAGACAGGGTTTCAACTATAAAGCCTCTGCAATCTCCTGAATGCTGGGATTACAGGTATGTGCCAATATGTCAGCCTCCACCATACCATATATCTTAAGTCATATTCCCTTTTTCCCCCCATTATAAGTAGGGAATACAGCAATTCCTTTTTCAACTATAAAATATGATATAAAAATGATACATTTAAAAGGGAAATAATGTTTTTTCACCTTACTGCAGAACTTGATGTTTAAACACACACACATACACACACACTGAACTGAACAGGAAGGTTGTGAGGCTGAGGCAGCCCAAGCTGTGTTACATTTGAACAAACAAGCCAAGACCCTGAAAGGATTTTCTAGCATAGTTCATAATTACTTGGGTTAGTGAGAGAATGAGCTCAATGTTCCAGAGGTCATCTGTATGATTTTAAAGGGTGTCAGAGTATTACTTGGATTAGTAGCCCTTTCATCATTTGGTTGAACAAATATTTATAGAGTACCTATATGTCAGGCATTGAATAAAGAAACTAGGAAAACAAAGTAAAAAGCACATTCCTGGTTAACATTGTCCAAAAAGAGATATACTCACTACCTGAGTATATATCCCTACACCCCTCTGTACATCATCTTTACAGTAACAATAAAAATGCATTTTCCCCATTTTTAAAGGCCCATTACTAATTTTAAGAATATCATAGTCTGCCAATAGCTATGCCCTTATAAACACATAAGATGATGCTAAGTGAAATGAATTCAACGTTATGGAAACAAGTGTTATATCATTGTTGTAATTATTTTCAACATGCCATGTGAAACTGTACCTTTTTTTTTCTTCTCTTGTATTCCCTTCCTGTGGTTGGACCCCCGCTATCACTGTATCTCATCTGAGTATCCTGGATACTGTATATACGTGTTATTAGAACTAGGGAAGGGAAAGGAAATATGAAACTCGAGAGAAAAAGGATGAAAAGACAAATGATACCAAAAGCAATACTTACAAAACCATTTGGTGTAAACCAACTGTACAACCCATGGGGGGGGGGGGAGAATGGGGAGGGGGGAGGCAGGGGGAAAATGAGGGAAGAGGTAGTAACAAGCTGAACAAGAAATGTACTCACTGCCTTACATATGAAACTGTAACCCCTCTGTACTTCACTTTGACAATAAAGGGGGAAAAAAAGAATCATCATAGTCTGGCTAGGTGCTGGTGGCTCATGACTGTAAGCCTACCTACTCAAGAGGCTGAGATATAAGGATCAAGGTTGAAAGCCAGCTCTGGCAGAGAAAGCTGAAACACTCTTATCTCTAACCAGCAAAAAGGTGGAAGTGCAGGTGTGGCTCAAGTGGTAGAGCACCATCTTTGAAGAGAAAAGCTAAGGGACAGTGCTGAAGCCCTGAGTTCAATCCACAATAGGAGCACAAACATTCATATACAAAATGTGGTTGACTCACCAACTGTCTCCTGTTCTTCTTCCATGTTTCTGCTTTCCTCTTGGAGTTCATGTTCTGGAATGCTAATTCCAACAGGACAAAATTGTCATCATCAGGAGAAAACTCTCACCCAACCCCAAATCACACAGACATACACACATTCTAACACATGGATCAATTTAGGGAGCGGAGAGAGGAAGAATCTTCTGTTCTTAACAATAGTGAATTAAAGCAGCTATATTTTAATCAGGAGAAAAAAGTAACAAAACAAACTTACAGAAGTCACTTGGTGGGTTGTGTGTGAGATTTCTGTAGAATTCAGTCCTGTGAGCTTTCTTTAACCCCGTGCATAAACCAAAATCAGATAATTTTACATGTCCCTACAAACAGAAAGTCCCAGCAACACCAGATTATATATTAACATTGAAAACAGCAACTAAAAACAAAAAAAATATCTTATTAGAAACCCTTCTTTTTAAGTGTAATGGCTGTAAAACTCTTAGCTCAGAACTCATACTGGCTGGACCCTCATGGCCAAGGCCTAAGTTACTCAGGAGGATAAGATCCGAGGACCCTGGTTTGAAGCCAATCAGCGAGACTATCAGTGAGAAGTGGAAATAGGCTCAAGTGGTACAGCACCAGCATTGATTAGAAAGATAAGGGACAGGGCCCAGGTCCTGAGTTCAAGCCCCAGTATAAAAAAAGAATTCATCATGGTAAAAATGTAACATTACAAATATCTCAGGACAATGATTTCAATGATTTTATTTTGTTTTTTGTTTTTGTTTGTTTGTTGGCCAGTCCTGGGGTTTGGACTTAGAGCCTGAGCACTGTCCCTGGCTTCTTTTTGCTAAAGGATAGCACTCTACCACTTGAGCCACAGCGCCCCTTCTGGCTTTTTTCTATATATGTGGTACTGAGGAATCGAACCCAGGGCTTCATGTATATGAGGCAAGCACTCTACCACTAGGCCATATTCCCAGCCCAGGACAATGATTTTAAAAGGTAGAAACAGACAAAATAGGTGTCATATCCCCATGATATCTTTCTACTCCAATCCTATCTTCTTGTACCATTCTACAAAACAATGTAGTTTACCAATGATCTGAAATTGCAGGTGACCATTTCCAACCACACTACCAGCTCTATTATTCTGTAGGGCAATAAGCAGAGCCTAATAAACCTCTAGTTGAGTCACGTGCCTTGGCATCCAATAAAAGGTTGTCTGGCTTAATGTCCCGGTGAATAAAACCCAACTGGTGGATTGCATCTATTGCTAGAACAGTCTCTGAAATGTAGAACTGTGTTTCTTCTTCTGACAAGGTATCCTTCTTCATTAACAATGTCATCATGTCACCTAAATAAAGGAAGGTACCAGGTTAACTGAAAAGGCCTTGAAGGGAAAAACTGCTACAAAAGCTTGTGTGTGAGTGCGCATGAGCATTTGTGTACATGCACCGGTACTAGGGCTTGAACTCAGGACTTGGGTCCTGTCCCCTTAGTTTTTTCACTCAAAATTGGGGCTCTACCATTTGAGCTATAGCTCCACTTCTAGTTTTATGCTGGTTTATTGGAGCTAAAAGTTTCACATTTTCCTACCTGAGCTGGTGTTGAACTATGATCCTGAGATCTCAGATCACAGGAGTGAGCCACCAGTCCTTGACCTGCTTCTTTGTATGTTTGACTTGGTACTTCATGGTCTGTGTCACACCTATAACCTATAACCTATAACAGTGTGAGGTATCACTGCATAACATGTAATGGCTCTGAGATAGAGTATCAGATCAAATTAGAGCAGATCTAATAATCTACCACTCAACCTTCAGAATAAGTTGATAAGGATGATATGCCAAATTGTGCAAAAGAATCAGAATATCCAGATACATCCCTTTAGAAGTTTCAAAACAGCCTGATATGGGCACTGGTGGCTCAGGCCTGTAATCCTAGTTATTCAGGTGGTTGAGATATTAAGATCAAGACTCAAAGCCACCCTAGGAAGACAAATCCAAGAGATACTTTTATCTCCAATTATCCAGCAAAACACCAAAACAGAGGTATGGCTCAAGTGGTAGAATGCCAGCCTTGAACAAAAGCCAAACAAGACCCCAATGAAGTGAGTTCAAGTCCCAGTTCTGGCATACAGAAACAAACAGCTGAGCTCATTAATCCAAATAAAATAGGACTCCAACCCACTAAAAAGTCATTTCTAGACATTCTTTTATTTTTAAGTATTTTTTCTTTAAAAAGGGAAAATAGTTTTAACTACTATAAACATTTGTACTTCTAACACAAAACTGACAACTGACAGCATTTTTTAATATACGCTTTAAGTCTTAAAACATATAATATGTAAGTCAAATAACTCATGTCTGTAATCCCAGTTATTCAGGGAGCCAAGATCTGAAGACTGAAGTTTGAAGTCAGCCCAAGCAAAAAAAATAAAAAAGCCATAAGACTCTCATCTCCAACTAACTAGCAAAAAGTTCGAAATGGAGCTGTGACTTAGTGGTAGAATGACAGCCTTTTTTTTTTTTTTTTTTGGCCAGTCCTGGTCCTTGGACTCAGGGCCTGAGCACTGTCCCTGGCTTCTTCCCGCTCAAGGCTAGCACTCTGCCACCTGAGCCACAGCGCCCCTTCTGGCCGTTTTCCATATATGTGGTGCTGGGGAATTGAACCGAGAGCTTCATGTGTAGGAGGCAAGCACTCTTGCCACTAGGCCATATTCCCAGCCCCAGAATGACAGCCTTGAGCAAAAAAATCTAAGAACAGTGCCTAGGCCCTAAGTGGGCATACAAAATATTATTATTAGAAGTATTCTTTTTCCTCCATTCCCATTTTATTTCCACTCCCTGTATAAGCAGAGCAATGATGGATGGATTTCGTTTGGTGTGTATCCCTTAGCTTGGTCTTTTTCTTTCTTTCTTTCTTTCTTTTTTTTTCTTTCTTTTTTTTTCTTTTGTGCTGGTCCTGGGGCTTGAACTCATGGCCTGGACTTTGGCACGTCCCTGAGCTTTTTTGCTAAAGGTGAACACTCTATCTCTTGAGCTACAGCTCCACTTTGGGCCTTTTTTTTTTTTTTTTTGTAGTTTATTGGAGATAAGAGTCTCACATACTTTACAGCCCAGACTAGCTTGGAGCTGCAATCCTCAAATCTTAGCCTCCTGAATAGCTAGGATTACTGGTGTGAGTCACTAGCAACCAACTCTTCTAGGTTACTTTTAAATTTTGTTTTCATATACACACATAGAAATCTATAAATTTATACCCTTTTATGTGTTTTTTAAAATTGTATAAATGGAGAGGGACAGGAATAAAAGCTTTCTTTTTTAAAGTCTCAATGAGTAAGACTATGGAGGAACACTAAGAACCACAACACAGAAAAAGGACAGCTGAACATGTGGTGAAACAGAAAGGCAACAGAGGAAATTAAACAATTTGTATTTCTGCTTGGATGGAGTTAGAAGAAAGCAAGGCCTGCACAACAAGGTAACTCAGGCGACCTTGAATTGGCAAAGTTAGGAAATCCAAACCACCAGAAAATTTTAAACCCTACTTCAGGAATTTCATGGACCAGTGACTTCTCCAGAAGACAGGTGAGCCTTAGATAAGAAATCCCATTGTTCTCCATATCTCAGAGAGTAGCAGGGAGGTGCCATATGGAGAGAAAGGGTCTTGTTTGAGACTAACATATTTGGAGATGTTGAACACTCAGGAAAGGGTGGCTCACACCTGTAATCCTAAGAAGCTGAGACCTGAGGAGGCTTGAGCCTACCGCAGGAAAGAAAGTCTGTGAGACTCTTATTTCCAATTAACCAGCAAAAAGAACAGGAAGTGGAGATTGGCTCAAGTGGTAGAGCATCAGCTTTGATGGAAAAAGTCAAGCAAGACCCTGGCCCGAACAGAGCCAGGCTGGGAAAGGGGACCAGCAAACCAACTGCTGAAAAGTTACGCCAGGAGCACAGAGTCCAGACGGCAGGAGCTCCATGGACCTCAGAACTGAGTGCAGACTGACAGAGACACCATACCGGAGCTGCGGGACCGAATGGCCGGGATCGGATCTAGGCAGCAGGGGAACCAGGCAGCGCAGACAGGGAGAGCCGGGGACACCACCACCAAACGACCGATCGCCGAACCCCAGCACCATAGTCCCGAGGAGCCCGCGGCGGCGCGGGACGCTCACACAACCCGGGACCAGTAAGTTCCCTATTACTTGCCCCCCCCCCCCGCCATGGGAGACCAGCTCTAGCAGAGACCCAAGGCCTGCAAGGGGGCTAGAACTCCCTCCCTCCCCCTCTCTACCTCAAGGGAACAAAGAAGCCAGCCACAAGTCAGGCGGCAAGGGGCCCCTGCAGTCTCTGGGAGGACACAGGAGCCAGCAGAGGCGGAGCAGCGCTGAAGCAGCAGAGGAGCCTGAGCGGGCCCCACTGGCCCCGCCCCCTCCCCAACAGGGGCCCGGAGACCGGTGGTACTTTTGAACAGCACTCACAGACTCACTGAGCCCGAACACACGCCCCCCCCTCGAAGCTGAGGCACAGTCTGTGGGTACTAACCTGCGCCTGGACACTTGGCCCAGCTGGGGCTCGCGCATACCACCCCCCACCAGCGGACTCTCGAGAGGGCACAAGCATCCCCCCAGGCAGCTCGGAGCAGCAAGCTTCCGGAGGAAGCACTGGAGTGCACACGTACGCGCCTCTCCGAGGGCCAGCGTGGGCCAGCGTGCTAGCCCTCCAGCAAGAGGATCTCCTGCCCAAACCTCTGCAGGAGTTTCGCACAGGTGGGCGGGGCCCCGAGCAGTGGCGCCTGCTCTGGTGGGCCCACTTCACACAGGTGGGCAGGGCCCCCCGGCGGAAGCGCCTGCTCTGGTGGGCGCACTCTGCACAGGCGGGCAGGACCCCCCAGCGGCAACGCCCGCCCTGCTAGACGCATCTCTGCACAGGTGGGTGGGCCGCCCCTCAACAACACCGGCCCTGGAGCAACAGCCAAACTCAAACCCAGAGCCAGGACACAAACTAGTCTCCCACTGATGGACCAGCTTGAACCAGCACAAAGCCAAACCTGGGAAGCCACCCACAAATCTCCAGATGCGCAAATCACAAAGAAATATAACGAGTTTCGTCAACGGGCAAGCCAACTTGCCAGCTCCAAAAAGCAGCACGACTGAAGAGGAGATGGAGAATAAAAAAACAACTGAGGCTTTGTTAGCAGAAATGATGGAAAGCATCAGAAACAAAATCAGAAAACAATTCCAGGAGTTCAGAGTAGAAGTCTCGAAGGACATGCAGGAAGCCAAGAAAGAAATGGAAGCAAAAATGGATACAATGCAAACCTCCTTTAAAGAAGACCTTAACATCCTGAGAAGTGAAATGCATGAAAAAATAGATTTAAAATACAACTCTTTAAAGGAAGAAATTTCCATGATCAGAGGTGATCTGGCAACTATAAATAGCTCTCTGACATCCATAAACTCCACAAGTGAATCCACAGCACAAAGAATTGACCATATGGAAGCCAGAATCTCTCTCTTGGATGATGATGCAGCCGATAAGAACCAGAAAATTACCACACTCCAAGAAACGGTAAAGCTCCAGGGCAGAATAATCCAGGAGCTAGTGGACAAAGACAAGAGATATAATCTGCACATAATTGGAATAGAAGGAGCCGAACACCAGAGCAGAGGGCTTCAAAATATTCTTAATAAAGTGATTGCAGAAAACTTCCCCAATCTCACAAGGGACCCCATCCAGGTAACCGAAGCCTATAGGACACCTGGCAGACCAGACCCCAGAAAAGCCACCCCAAGGCACATAATATTCAAGACTTCAGATCTCAAGAATAAAGAGCAAATTTTGAATGTAGCCAAAGGGAAGAAAGAAATTTACTACCATGGGAAGAGGATCCAAATAACAGCAGACCTCTCCACACAAACCTACCACACGTAAAGAGAGTGGAAGAACACCATTCAATTACTACAGGCCAACAACTGCCAACCTAGATTAAAATATCCAGCGAAGTTGGAGTTCACATTCGAGGGGAAAACCAGATCTTTCCATAGCAAAGAGGATCTAAAGGAGTATGTGAATAAAAAGCCAGCCCTACAGCGAATTCTAAGAGGGGAATCCCACCCAACAGAAACTGTACAGGACACACAGACAGAAACAGAAAGAAACTACAATAGCCAGAGCCCAACAGAAAGAGCAGCCCACTAAAGACAAGAAAAAAAAAGAGGAAAAACAGCCCAACAAGATAATAGAAGGAAAAAATCACTCTTATCCTTGATATCCTTGATCTCTTTGAATATAAACGGTTTAAACTCTCCGATAAAAAGGAGCAGACTGGCAGAATGGAACCGCAAACAAAAAGTTGCCATCTGTTGTCTGCAAGAGACCCACCTTACAGCAAGGGATAAAAACAGGCTTTGAATGAAAGGATGGAGCAAGATCTTCCAAGCAAACACACCTACCAAAATGGCAGGAGTAGCCATCCTGATCTCAGACAAGCTGGACTTCTCATTAAAAGCAACTCAAAAAGACAAAGAAGGCACTATATTTTAATACAAGGAAAAATCCAGAATCAAGACATCACGGTGATAAATGTATACTCACGGAACAAAAGAGGCCCTACATATGTCAAGCAAATTCTCACAGAACTACAGAACAAGATAGACCCAAACACAATCATAGTGGGTGACCTTAATACCCCACTCTCTCCAAGAGACAGATCCAACACCCAGAGGATTAGCAAGGGAGCTGAGGACCTAAGTAACACCATATCCCAAATGGATATGACAGATCTATACAGAATCTTCCACCCTACAGAGACCCAACACACCTTTTTCTCAGCAGCACATGGTTCATACTCCAAATTAGACCATGTCATAGCCCACACAAAAAACCTCAGCAAATACAAAAGTATTGACGTCATCCCATGTATTATATCTGACCACACTGGAATAAAGGTAACCCTCAATAACAACGGTTACCACAGAGGCTATACACATTCTTGGAGGCTAAACCCCACACTGTTATCCAACACTTGGGCCACAGACCAAATTAAAGAAGAAATTAACGAATTCATAAGCCACAATGACAATGAAAATACAACACAAAGAAATCTATGGGACACAGCTAAGGCAGTACTGAGGGCAAGATCATCGCCCTCAGCACTCACATTAAAAGAATGGAAATAGCAGGTGCAGGTGAATAACCTCACGATGAAACTGAAACAACTGGAGAAACAAGAAATGATCGAACCTAAAATGACTAGGAGGAGAGAGATCACAAAGATTAAAGAAGAGATAAATCTGATTGAAAATAGAAAGACCATTCAACAAATAAATAAGACTAAAAGCTGGTTCTTTGGGAAAATAAATAAAATTGACAGACTCCTCGCAAGACTTACAAAAAAAAAGAAGAGACTCATATACGTAAAATCAGGGAATCCACCGGAAAAATAACAACAAATACACATGATATTCAAACAATCATAAGGAAGTATATCCAGAACCTCTACTCACTAAAAAACAATAATTTTACAGAAATGGATCAATTCTTAAAGAAGTATAAACTGCCCAAACTGAACCAAGAAGAAATAAATCAACTAAATAAACCAATAACTTACAACGAGATACAGGGGGTAATCCAGAACCTCCCAACAAAGAAAAGCCCAGGCCCAGATGGATTCACCAACGAATTCTATAAAACCTTTAGTGAGGAGCTAATACCAATACTCCTCAAACTCTTCCGCAAAATAGAAAGAGGGAGAAATCCCAAACTCATTTTATGAAGCTAATATCATACTCATTCCCAAAGACCCAACAAAAAAAGAGAACTATAGACCAATATCACTAATGAACACAGACGCAAAACTCCTCAATAAAATATTAGCTAACAGGATCCAGAAACTGATCAAGAAAATTATACATCATGACCAAGTAGGCTTCATCCCACAGTCACAAGAATGGTTCAACATCCGTAAATCAATCAATGTAATTCACCACATCAACAGAACTAAAATGAAGAATCATATTGTTATCTCAGGCGATGCCCAAAAAGCCTTTGACAAAATACAACATCCATACTTATTAAAAGCTCTGGAGAGAACAGGAATAGATGGAACATTCCTCAAAACCCATATACAAAAGCCCAACTGCTAACATAGTATTAAATGGAAAGAAACTAAAATCATTCCCCCTAAACTCAGGAACAAGACAAAGATGTCCACTCTCCCCACTTCTTTTCAACATAGTGCTGGAATCCCTAGCCATAGCAATAAGGCAAGAGGAGGACATCAAAGGGATCCACATCGGCAAGGAAGAAATCAAGCTATCCCTATTCACAGATGACATGATCTTATATCTGAAAGACCCAAAAAACTCAGTCCCCAAACTCCTACACCTAATAAACCATTTTGGCAAAGTAGCAGGATACAAAATCAATCCACAAAAGTTAGAAACTTTTCTGTACACCAGCAATGTACAAGCAGAAAAGGAAATTATGGAAACAATTCCATTTACAGTAGCCAAAAAAAGAATAAAGTACCTAGGGATCAACTTAACCAAGGACGTGACGGACCTATTTAATGAGAACTATAAAAATCTAATAAGGGAAATCAAAGAAGACACAAGGAGTTGGAAAGACCTCCCATGCTCATGGGTAGGCAGAATCAATATAGTGAAAATGGCCATACTGCCCAAATTGTTATACAAATTCAATGCAATCCCTATCAAAATCCCAGTCACATTCTTCACTGAACTAGAGAAAGCAATCCATAAATTCATATGGAACAGCAAAAGACCTAGAATAGCCAAAGCAATTCTAGGCAAAAAAAGCAGTGCAGGAAGTATCACAATACCAGACTTCAAGCTCTACTATAGGGCCATCCTAACAAAAACAGCATGGTATTGGTATAAAAAGAGATCGGAAGACCAATGGATTAGAATTGAAGACTCAGAAATAAAACGGCACTCTTACAGCCAACTGATATTCGACAAAGGAGCTAAAGACATACAATGGAATAAACATAGCCTCTTCAACTACTGGTGCTGGGAGAACTGGGCAGCCATATGCAGAAAACTCAAAGTAGAACCAAGCCTATCACCATGCACCAAGATCAACTCAAAATGGATCAAGGACCTCAATATCAGACCTGAATCCTTGAAACTACTGAAGGACAGAGTAGGAAAGACGCTAGAACTTATAGGCACAGGAAGGAACTTCCTGAATAAAGTCCCAGGGGCACAATAAATAGGGGAGAGACTCGACAAATGGGACTACTACAAATTAAAAAGTTTCTGCACAGCTAAGGACATAGCCACCAAAATAGAAAGACAGACAACCATATGGGAAAGGATCTTTACCAGCACAGCAACAGACAAAGGCCTAATATCTGTCATCTACAGAGAACTCAAAAAACTAAGCCCCTCCAAGCCCAATAAACCTATTAGGAAATGGGCAAAGGAGCTAAAGAGAGACTTCACAAGAGAAGAGATAAAAATGGCAAAGAAACATATGAGGAAATGTTCAACATCCCTGGCCGTAAAGGAAATGCAAATAAAAACAACCCTGAGATACCACCTCACTCCAGTTAGAATGGCCTATAGTCTGAACTCAGGCCAACAACAAATGCTGGAGGGGGTGCAGGGAAAGAGGAACCCTTCTCCATTGTTGGTGGGAGTGCAAATTAGTACAACCACTTTGGATAACACTATGGAGTTTTCTCAAAAAGCTCAATATAGACCTACCCTATGACCCAGCCATACCACTCCTAGGCATCTATCCTAAACAGCAAGTCCCAAGATTTCAAAAAGACATTTGTACTTCCATGTTTATCGTGGCACAATTCACAATAGCCAAAATATGGAAACAACCCAGATGCCCCTCCACAGATGAATGGATCCAAAAAATATGGTACCTTTACACAATGGAATACTACATAGCGATTAGGAATGGTGAATTATTGTTATTTGCAGGGAAATGGTCAGAACTCGAACAAATAATGTTGAGCGAGACAAGCCTAGAACACAGAAAACAAAGGGGCATGATCTACCTGATATATGACTGTTAAGAAAGTGAGATGGAGAGACAGTAGAGACCAGGTCTGTGAAACCAAAAACTGCTTGTCAAATGGTATTTCCCCCAGGATTGGGGCAGTGACCCAACAGTATGTAACTAAAACCAAACAACTACTCAACATATAAAGGTCAAAAATCGACCTCTCAGTGGAATACAATAGCTCAAAAGCTATGTATGTACGTTCATATAAGACTACTGTCGACATATTGTCTAATATCGACATTACACTTAAAGCCCTAGGCGAACTTTCTTGGGCGTGGCCACGTGGCTACTGTATATGTTCTTGATACATTGTATATTGTATATATGTCTACCTGACCTAGAGAAGGGAAAGAAAAACAGGGCGTAAGATATCACAAGAAATGTACACACTGCCCTACTATGTAACTGTACCCTTTTTGCACAATACCTTGTCAAAAAATTTTGTGTTCGGGGCTGGGGATATGGCCTAGTGGCAAGAGTGCTTGCCTTGTATACATGAGGCCCTGGGTTCGATTCCCCAGCACCACATATACAGAAAACGGCCAGAAGTGGCGCTGTGGCTCAAGTGGCAGAGTGCTAGCCTTGACCAAAAAGAAGCCAGGGACAGTGCTCAGGCCCTGAGTTCAATGCCCAGGACTAGCCAAAAAAAAAGAAGTAGGAAACTGAAAGGGAATACCAAAATTGAGAAACACAGGGTAAAAAAGACAAATGATTACAAAAGCAATACTTGCAAAACTGTTTAGTGTAAATCTACTGAACAACTCATGGGGGGAAGGGGAAAGGGAAAGGGGGAGGGGGAGGGGGAATGAGGGAGGAGGTAACAAACAGTACAAGAAATGTATCCAATGCCTAATGTATGAAGTGTAACTGCTCTGTATATCACTTTGACAATAAAAAAAAAAAAAGAGTCTCTCAAGGAATTTCCTGCCTGGGCTGGCTCAAATAAAAAAAAAAAATTTGTGTTCAATTAATAAGTAAATTTTTTTTTTTTTTGCCAGTCCTGGGCCTTGGACTCAGGGCCTGAGCACTGTCCCTGGCTTCTTTTTGCTCAAGGCTAGTACTCTGCCACTTGAGCCACAGCGCCACTTCTGGCCATTTTCTGTATATGTGGTGCTGGGGAATTGAACCCAGGGCCTCATGTATATGAGGCAGGCACTCTTGCCACTAGGCCATATCCCCAGCCCCTTAATAAGTAAATTAAATTAAAAAAAAATAGAGCTGAAGAACAAATAACCCAATGGATGGATAAATGAACAGTACAGCTTTCAGAAAAAGAAATACAAGTAGGTAATAAATACATGCAAAAATATTTGATATACTTGCATTTTACAAATCAGTATTACATTGCTGTACGAATGGCAATCATCAAGAAAACAAAAAAGACAAATGCTGAAGAGGATGGGATGGGGAAAAGGCACTCTCATATACTATTGGTGGGAATGTAAATTACTGTAACCACTACGGGATTAAGTATGGCGGTTCCTCAAAAGACTGAAATAACCCCACCTTATGACCCATTATACCCCTTCTGAGCATTCATCTGAAGGAAAATGAATCAGTACATAAGAAAGGGACCTGCATATTCATGTTAATTACAACTCTGTTCACAATAGAAACTGCCTAATCAGCTGTGCTGAAAAAATCCAATAAATGGACCGAAAAACCTATGAGGTGTACATATACTACAGAAAATTACTGAGTCATAAATGAAAATAGTACTATGTAATTTGCAGGAAAATGAACAAAACTGGAAACCACCATGTTCAATGAGATAAGTCAAGCTTAAAAAGCCATGCATTAGCCTGGTGCTGGCGGCTCATGCCTGTAATCCTGGCTACTCAGGAGGCTGAGATCTGAGGATTTCAGTTCAAAGCCAGCCTGGGCAGGAAAGGTTGTGAAACTCTTATCTCCAATTAACCACCAGAAAACCGAAAGTGGCACTGTGGCTCAAGTGGTAGAGAGCTAGCCTTGAGCTAGAGAGTTCAGGGACAGCGCCCAGGCCCAGAGTTTAAGCCCAATAATAACAGCAAAAAAGCCAAATATTAGCTAGACTCTGGTGATTCACATTTTAATCCTAGCTACTCAGGAGGCTATGATCTAGGGATCACAATCTGAAGCTTGCCAGAGCAGGAAAATCTATGAGACTCTTCTCTATGTAACTACCCAAAAAGCCAAAAGTGAAATTGAAATTGTGGCTCAAGTGGTAGAACACTTTGAGCACAAAAGATCAGGGACAGCACCCAGGCCTTGAGTTCAAGTCCAAGGCCCAGCATGTACACACACACACACACACACACACACACACACACACACACACACACACTGAACCCTCACAAATGCTGTTGGAAAAGAAGAAGAGTAAAAGAGATTAGAGGGGAAGAATGGGAACATGGTAGAGAGGACGAATGAATTTGTTCCGAGTACACTATATACATGTATGGAAATATGACAACACATAATATGAAACTCCCTCATATCATAAATGTATGTTAATTCAAAAATACAACAATGGTAAAATTACATAAATGGTATCAAAGTATAAGTATGATTTCATAGCTGACTTTATTTCACTTCACTCTGAGGCTTTTTTTTTTTTTTGGCCAGTCCTGGGGCTTGGACTCAGGGCCTGAGCACTGTCCCTGGCTTCTTTTTGCTCAAGGCTAGCACTCTGCCACTTGAGCCACAGCGCCACTTCTGGACATTTTCTGTATATGTGGTGCTGGGGAATTGAACCCAGGGCCTCATGCAAGCTCTCTTGCCACTAGGCCATATCCCCAGCCCTCTGAGGCTTTTCTGTTGAAACAAATATAGTTTGTAACTTTTAACTACTATAAAATATTTCACTACGTAACTATGTTGGATGTTACTTTCCCATCTTCTGATTGGAATTCATCTTGCACCCAAGTTTTCACTATTATGAATTCAATGTGGCAGTGAACATTATCTCCGTTTTGAAGTACACTAGGTTTGGCCTCAGGGCCTCTAGATTATAAAACTCTGCTGGTGCTCCTCCACTTGAGCTCCTGCCCAACTTTTTGTTGGCTCTTTCTTTATTTTTGTTGTTGTTGGTTCTTTTCTCTCTTTCTCTCTCTCTTTTGTTTTGTGCTGGTCCTGGGGCTTGAACTCTGGGCCTGGGCACTGTACCTGAGATCTTCAGCTCAAGGCTAGCATGCTAACACTTGAGCCACAGAACCATTTCTGGTTTTCTGGTGGTTAATTGGAGATAAAGAGTCTGGGCTAGTTTCGAACTGCGATCCTCAGATCTCAGCCTCCTGAGTATCTAGGATTACAGGCAAGTTTCTGATAATCTGATGAGTGTGGAATAGGATCTTATTCATCATCAATTTGCATTTCCCTGAATGCTAGAGAAGCTTAAACATTTCTTATATAAACCAACCAATGTATCTCCTCTGTACATTATGTATTGTTTACCCATTGGGGTTTTTCCTTTTGGCTTATTGGCTCATTTTTCTTAACACTATACTTACAACAGGGTAACTGGTTACAGTTGTCCCAGACTAGCATATTTAGAATGTGCTAACCTAACAAATCCTTCAAAATAATAGGATGTGGAGTAAAAAATGAGCATTATTTTGGAAGTAAATTCTGAGAAACTATGACTGTTTTAAGCCTCAGAGGATGGAATATATATAAGAATTGATATCATTATTATATATGAAGATATGCTCTGCTAGTCAGTCACTGTTATTTACCTCCAGGGAGAAATTCCATGATTAGATAAAGGTTTCTCTTATCCTGAAAACTGTAAAACATCTTCACCACCCAGGCGCCATCTGCTTCTACCAAAATATCTCTTTCTGCTCGGATATGAGCCACCTAGATGAAAATGTGTTGAAAAATTGTAACATATTACATATTTTTCAAGCTTGTCTCTTACCCATCTAGTCATATAAGACAGTTACAATTTTAGAAAAAAAATGCAACGCATGTGCTCATGAAATTTGGAGAATGTCAGGAAATAATTTATTTTAGCTAATGTGTGTGTGTGTGTGTGTGTGTGTGTGTGGTGTGCATGCATGTTCACGTGTGTGCCAGTACTTGTGCTCTCATTTGCTTTCTCATTGAAGGCTGATGTTCTACCACAACAGCCATAACCCCATTTCCAACTTTTTTCTGGTTAATTTCAGATGAGTCTGTCAGATTTATCTGCCCAGGCTGGCTTTCAATTGGAATCCTCAGAACTCAGCCTCTAGAGGAGCTAGGATTAAAGGTGTGAGCCACAGGGGCCGGGAATCAGATATTTTTGTTTGTTTGCCAGTCCTGGGGCCTGAACTCAGGGTCTGAGCAGTGTCTCTGGCTTCTTTTTGCTTAAGACTAGCACTCTACCATTTGAGCCACATTGCCACTTCTGGCTTTTTTCTATATATGTGGTACTGAGGAATCGAACCCAGGGCTTCATGTATATGAGGCAAGCACTATATCACTAGGCCATATTCCCAGCCACAGATATGTTTATATTAACATTTACATATTCTTTTGTCAAGGACTAACAAGATTTGATTTTATGCCTTTGCAGATTTCTCCCTTCCCTTCTTTTTTTTTTTTTTTGGTGATGGGGCTTACACTCTGGGCTTGGCCACTATCCATGAGCTCCTATTACTTAAAGCTATCCCTCCACCACTTGAGCCACTTTTTTTTTTTGGCCTGAGCACTGTCCCTAGCTTCTTTTTGCTCAAGGATAGCACTCTACCACTTGAGCCACAGTGCCACTTCTGGCTTTTTCTATATATGCGGTGCTGAGGAATTGGACCCGGGGCTTCATGTATGTGAGGCAAGCACCCTACCACTAGGCCATATTCTCAGCCCCGAGCCACGGCTTTTTATGGTGGTTAATTGGAAGTAAGAGTCTCATGGACTTTCCTGCTTGGGCTGGGTTGGAACTGCCTCCTGGGTAGCTAGGGTTACAGGCTGTGAGCCACAGGCATACAGCTTGCTTTTGAAATTTTCACCATTAAGAACTCTGACCAAAGGCAGGTAAGAACACATATTTGCAAGCTTTTCTAGGATAATAAAATATGATCTACTTAAGACTGTTGTAGGGAGCTGACTCCATTTTGATTAGGGAAACATGGTAGGAAATGTTGGGGGGAGTAGATTACGTCAACCTGACCCCAAAATTCTGCTTCTGTAAATGGCTTGTTTGTTGCTTGCTCTACCCCCCTGCGTCGACCTCCTAGATCTGTGCCATGCTTGCTTGTTAATGCTGCTTGTTCTACCCATTGTGTCAAGCCCCTACATTTATGCTATGCTTTTACCTTTATAAACCCCAGTTTGAGGACTGCTCGGGGTCATGGTGGCAGCTCTTGAGTCTACACTGTGTCCCTTTCTGATCAGCCTGCTTTTCACTGGCGTAGTTTCAGCTCCTGAGCCTGTGCTCCGATCCCTGGCTGGTCAGTTCACTTTTTGCTTCCCCAGTAAATCCATCTTTTTGCTCGAGACTGTTTCTGAGTGGTGGACTCTTGGAGGGACAGGGAATCCCCTCCCTTGAACCCCGTAACATTTCTTACCCCTTAACAAAGACATCATCTAAAGAAGGGCTACATTATTCCTGGTGCAGTAAATGCTGAGATCTATACAAGATGAATTGCCTAATTCATCTTGCCCCAATACCTTCTCCTCGACTTTTCTTCCTCATCCTCTACCTCTTCAATAGTCCATCAAAGCAAATTCTGCTAGCTCTTCTTTCAAAATATCTACCTTTCTTAATCTAATTAAAAATTTTTATTTCATTTTATTTTGCTGTGCTTGTACTGGGGCCCAAACTCGGGGCCTGGGCACTGTCCCATATCTGTTTCACTCATGGTTGGCACTCTATCACAGGACGTTTACTTCTGCTTTTTGGTGGTTAAATGAAGATAAAAATTTGGCAGATAAGCTGGGGGCCGGTGGCTCATGCTTTTAATCCTAGCTACTCAGGAGGCTGAGGATCCCAGTTCAAAGTCAGCCCAGGCAGGAAAGCCTGGGAGACTCTTATTGATGTATAATTAACCAGCAAGAATCCAGAAGTGAAGGTGTGACTCAAGTGGTAGAGTGCCAGCTGAAAGCTGAAAAAGCTGTATGAGAGCTCAAGGTCCTGAGTTTAAAACCTAGTATTGGCAAGAGTACATACACACATGCATGCACACATGCGCATGCACACACACACACACATACAAAAAGATTTTACAAGCAGCAAATCTTTAGTAAACAAGTTGTCCTTCTTTGATATGGGATAGGATTGAAAGCTGCTGAATAAAACCTGTTCCTTATTTTCAGCAAAGTAAAAAAAGAAATTATTTCAGAAAGCATTGTGTTATAGACTGAGTCACTCCAAAATTCATATAGTTAAGTCCTACCCCCCTGAGGTGACTTCATTTGGAGATGGGGCCTCTAAGAAAATAATTATGGTAAAAAATTGACAATAAAAATATTTAAAGAAAATAATTATGGTTAAATGAGGTCATAAGGGTTAGACTGGGGTTTTTAGGAAGAGATATCAGAACTTCTCCTGTAAGTGTGCTTGCTCTCTTTCTTCCTGTACTCACTGTGGAAAGATCAGGTTGAGGACTTTTGAGGAGGTAGCCATCTTCAAGCCAGGAAGAGAGGTCTCATATGAACCATATCCTATCAGAACCCTGACCTTGGAGTTCCAGTCTCAAGAACATGAGAAAGTTTCTACTATTTAAGCCACTCAGCTTGTGGGATTTTGTCATCATACCCCAAGCAGACTAATAAACACTAAATTAGAAGGTTGTCACAAATTAATTAATAGATTACAATTGGGTGTGGTGGTTTGTGTCTGTACTCCTAGTACTTGAAAGGTTGAAAAGGATCTTTTTGTGTGTGTGTGCCAGTCTGGGAGCTAGAACTCAGGGCCTGAGCACTGTCCCTGGCTTCTTTTTTGCTTAAATCTAGCACTCTGCCACTTGAGCCACAGCACCACTTCTGGCTTTTTCTATATATGTGATGCTGAGGAATCGAGCCCAGAGCTTCATGTATATGAGGCCAGCACTCTTGCCACTAGGCCATATTCCCAGCCCAGAAGAAAGGATCTTGAGTTCCAGGCCAGCCTGAGCAACATAATTTGACTGTATCTCAATAAAACCACAACAAAAAAATTTACTAGATTATATACCCAAACAGATTTCTTCTCAAAAACATCAGCATAAACACTTACTTTAAAACAATTGAGGTATTCTTTTGCACTACAGATATGAAAGAATCCATACCTGCTCTTTTTCAAGCATATCAGCTTTTCTTAATATCTTCATTGCATAGATATGGCCCGTATCTTTCTTCTGGACTAGCCTTACCTAGAAAATAAACTGTACATTGTAAGAGTAAAACAGTCAAACCTATTTGTTCAAGAGTAAAAAGAGATACCTTTAAAGAAAGTAGCAATTTGCCTTTCCTAGTATTCCGAGAATTACATTTTAAACCATTTTAGAATAAATACTTTCAACAATGATGACACAAAGAAAAGCAGCTTACCTCTCCAAAAGCTCCTCGTCCTATAACTTTCAGAGACTCAAAATCATCCAAGCCCAGCCTGGTCCTCTTGAGTCTTAAGAACTCTGTCTCTTTGCGAGCATGTTGTGATCGACGTAGCTTTTTCTATAGAAGAAACAATTTAAAACAAAGATTTTAAAATAAAGGTATACAGAAAAATTGAGGTAAAACATCTTAAATATTATACACTGTACTATAATCTAGTTACCATCAAGTATTCATTAAACATAGAAAGAATAAAATAATCTTAACAAAATATTTATGTGCATGTGTCTGTATGTGTGCTAATGTTTCCTTCTTTCCTTTGTCTCTCTCTCTGTTTCTCTCTCTCTTTCATTTTGGTTAATTGGACATAAAACTCTCTCAGAGGGCTGGGAATATGGTCTAGTGGCAAGAGCGCTTGTCTTGTATACATGAAGCCCTGGGTTCAATTCCTCAGCACCACATATATAGAAAAGGCCAGAAGTGGCGCTGTGGTTCAAGTGGCAGAGTGCTAGCCTTGAGCAGAAAGAAGCCAGGGACAGTGCTCAGACCCTGAGTCCAAGCCCCAGGACTCCCCCCTCCCCCCCAAAAAAAAAGTTTCTCTGATTCTTCTGCCTAACCTGGCTTTGAATCAGGCTCCTCAGAACCTCAGCCTCCTGAGATTTACTAGTGTGGACTGTTGTAGGGAGTACAGTTGACTCCATCTTGACTAGGGAAACATGGTAGGAAATGTTGGGGGGAGTAGATTAGGTCAACCTGACCCCAAAATTCTGCTTCTGTAAATGGCTTGCTTCACTTGTTTGTTGCTTGCTCTACCCTCTGTGTCAACCCCCTACATCTGTGCTATACTTTTACCTTTATAAACACAGCTGGAGGACTGTTAGGGGTCACAGTGTCAGCGCCCAAGTCTGTCCCTGGCTGGTCAGCCTGCTTTTCACTGTGGCAGTTTCAGCTCCTGAGTTGGTGCTGCATCCCTAGCCAGTCAGTTCGAATTTTGCTTCCCCAATAAATTCATCTTTTTGCTTGAGGCTGCCTCTGAGTGGTGGACTCTTGGAGGGACGGGGAATCCCCTCCCTCAAACCCCGTAACATGGACCACACAGAGCCGTGGCCAAGAAGCATATTTTAATATTTCACCTTAATTAATCTTATGAGATTACTTAATATTAATCTTGGGGTCTGGGAATGTGGCTTAGCGGTAGAGTGCTTGCCTAGCATGCATGGAGCACTGGGTTCCTCAGTTCCACATAAACAGAAAAGGCCAGAAGTGGTGCTGTGGCTCAAGTGGTAGAGTGCTAGCCTTGAGCAAAAAGAAGCCAAAGACAGTGCTCAGGCCCTGAGTTCCAAGCCACAGGACTTGCAAGAAAAAAAAAATTAATTAATTAGTCTCATTAAAATCAATTTTAACCTACATACTAACTTAACTCATGAAAAATTAACTAGTTCACATATAATTATTTTTTCAGTATGCCAATTTAATTCTAAAACAATTAAACTTAAGAAAAATAATCTAAGAATTCTGTTACTCATTTTTATACTGTCAGAAAATCTACTTTGCTTCAATTCTCTTATTCCCAAGATGGCTGGCTTTCTTATAACTACTGAAATTTATTATTCCAAAATCACAATGTTCTAGCTGAATTTACTTTCAGATAAATTTCAACAAACTTGAGAATTGACAACAAATTTCCTGAAAATATGGAATTGTAAAAAATATACATAAGCTAGATGCCAGTGACTCACACCTTTAATTTTAGTTACTCAGGAGGCTAAGTTCTGAGAATTGTAGTTTGAAGCCAGCCCA